>NW_025811859.1:0-1081 GCF_022045245.1 Lucilia cuprina
TGGTGGGTGATTTTGAAGGTTATTTGGAGGAAATACAACAACTACATGCTCCCGTTTTGAGACATGTGCATGAAAACAATCTAAATATGATACCCGCCTTGCAGTTTGCTCAACACTATCAGAATATAGCCTTGACTTATTGTTCCAATTTGGCATTTTATTTACTGCTTAAGGCCAAAAGATGTTCCATAGAAAATCATCCCATTATACAAAGATTAACTCAACTAAAGAAACTCTTAAATCAATTGGATGATAAACACGAAAATATTATTAAACCTCAATTGGAAGCTTTACTAGAACGCATACAAGATGGTGATGAATTTGAAATATTAGATTTGAAAAATGTACCACCACCAGAGGGCGAAGAAAAGCCGACAAAACGTAGTAAGAAACAAACACAATTGGGTATATTATCGGCTTATGGTGATGATGAGGATAATGCCGCTGAAGAAGGTCCAGCTAAAAAGAAAAACAAAATGGAAAATGATATCGATTTGGCTACTTTGGCTGAAATGTCTTCAGATGATGGTGATGAGGACGATGATGATGTCAATGAAATGGGTGACGAAGAAGAAGAAGAAGAGGAAGGAGATGCTGAATCCCGTCGTGGTATTACCTATCAAATTGCCAAGAATAAAGGTCTTATGCCTCATCGCAAGAAGGAACAACGTAATCCTCGTGTTAAACATCGTGGCAAATATCGTAAGGCTTTGATTCGACGCAAGGGTGCCGTACGCACAGTACGTAAGGAAACTTCCAGATATGGTGGTGAAATTTCCGGTATTAAAGCTACTGTTAGTAAGAGTGTTAAGTTTAGAACTTAATTTTGAAAATGTAAATAATTTTTGCAAATTTTTTTTGGTGTTTAAAAAAAAGCTTAAAGATCAAAAGTGTTTGAAAAATAAATTTTCTTTGATTTCAAATTTGAAAGGAGAAGTGTTTGAAGAAGAGACTATCGACATGTTTCTAGATCAGATTATAGACTATTTTATTGACTAAAATATAAACGAGTCTATAGAGGAGTTAATAGACCATGTTATAAAGGAGTTTATAGAAGAAACTATAGTTTATAGACCAGTTT
>NW_025811860.1:0-1700 GCF_022045245.1 Lucilia cuprina
CTAGACTATAGACTAGACTATAGACTAGACTATAGACTAGACTATAGACTAGACTATAGACTAGACTATAGACTAGACTATAGACTAGACTATAGACTAGAACAAAGAATAGATTATAGACTAGACTATAGACTGGCTTATATAGACTAGTTTATAGTGTTATCTATTATACAGTTTACTCTTAAGTAGTCTACTCTATAATCTAGTTTGTGTTCTAGTCTGTGGTCCAGCTTATAGTCTAGTCTTTAGTCTAGTCTATATTCTAGTTTATAGTCTATTCTATAGTTTAGTCTATAGTAAAGTCAACAGTGTAGTTTATAGTCTGGTTTATAATATTGTCTATAGTCTAGTTTATATCTTTTTCTATAGTATATACTATTCTATAGTCTTGTATATAGTCTAATCTATAGTCTTAATCGCTTCTCAAATGAATTTGATTGCTAGCGGTATTATCTTTTTCTTTAAAGACAAACCAATTTTCGTTTAATAAACAGACAAAAAATATTCATTAAATTGTAATATTAAAATAAATTATTAGATATTGCCAATATTTATTTATTAAGATAATATTTTCTTAGAATATTAAACAGTTTCCTCCCGCTCAAAAACGTTATAAAAACCCAAAGGCATCATACATTTATACAGCTATCATCTGCAATTGATTATAATATTTGAATAAAAAACGATGCGGAAGTAAAGTAAAGAAAAAATGATTGCAGAGTTAACAAGAGAATAAATATTAAATAATATATATTTATTTTATTATAAAAGCCACCAACAAAAGAATTTCGCTTTAATATTGATTTTTGTTAACCGAAATTCTTGAAAATACCAAAAAAAAAAAAAAAAAAACTACAAATATTTCAACACCCACAAATCACACCCATTAGACAAAAAGGAATTTGCGATTGTATAATAATAGAAAAGTTTGCATGTTAGACTTTAATTTGTGTTAAACGAATAGAAATATTTTCAGAAATAAAATTTTAGGGAAAAAACGCAGAAATATTAAAACACAATACTTATGACATGAGTTCAGTAAATTAAATGTCTTTGTCGCTTATGTATAATGTACTGAGACAAATTCTGGAATTAAATGAAGAGGTTGAGCAAAAGGGTGGGATTTAAATGTGAATTAAGGCAGGTTTCATGTTAAACAGGGTCATTAAACATTATTAGCACTTTTTTGTGTTAAATTTTAGAACATAAACATTTTTTTAAAAATAGAAACTGAACACAAAAACGAAATGTGTTCACAGAAATATAAAAGATGTCGTTATTTGGAAAGACTAGATTGTAGACTAGACTATATATAAGAATATAAACTAGTTTAACGACCAGACTATACTATATACTAGACTAAAAGTTAGACCATAGTTTGACTGTAAACTAGACTATTGTCTGGACCATGAACTAGACTACCAACTAGACTATAGGCTGGGCTATAGACAAGATTGTAGACTAAACTATGGACTAGACTATAGGCTAGAATAAACTATAGACAAGACTATAGATTAGACTGTAGACTAGACTATATACCAGACTATAGACTAGACTATTGACTATACTATAGACTAGACTATAGACTAGAATATAGACTAGATTATAGACTAGACTATAGACTAGATTATAGACTAGACTAGACTATAGACTAGACTATAGACTAGACTATAGACTAGACTATAGACTAGACTATAGAC
>NW_025811861.1:0-1223 GCF_022045245.1 Lucilia cuprina
GTATTTTAAGGTTCCGATATGGCTGCAAATAACATTGGCAGTTTTTACGCTATGACAGTCATTTAGGCATCATTTTAAAGCATTATGATTGCACTTTAATATGGTACATCATTTGTAGCATAATGTGTATTTTTAGAAATCGGTCAATTTGATAGATCGGTAGAATTATTGTTCTATGTTTAATAAACGTAGTAATCTGAGGTTCCCATATGGTTGCAATTAACTTTGGCAGTTTTCGTGGTAGGACAGTCGTTTATACACCATTTTAAAGCATTAACATTGCCGTTTTTTTGGTATATAATTTATTGCATAATGTATTTTTAGAAAATGGTCAATTGGATAGATCGGTAGAATTATTTTCCCAGGTTTAAAAAGGCGGTAATTTGAGGTTCCGATATGGTTGTGAATAACTTTGACAGTTTTCATGCTATGACAGTCATTTATGCATCATTTTAAAGCATTATGATTGCACTTTAAATTGGTATATCATTTGTGGCATAATGTGTTTGTCTAAAAAATGGTCAATTTGAAAGATCGGTAGATCGGTTCTATGTTTAATAAATGCAGTAATCTGAGGTTCCGATATGGTTGCAATTAACTTTGGCAGTTTTCGTGCTAGGACAGTCGTTTATGCACCATTTTAAGGCATTATGATTGCACTTTAATTTGGTATATAATTTATTGCATAATGTGTTCGTCTAAAAAATGGTCAATTTGAAGGATCGGTAGAATTGTTGTTCTATGTTTAAAAACGCTGTGATTTGAGGTTCCGATATTGTTGCAAATAACTTTGACAGTTTTCATGCCATGACAATCGTTTATGCATCATTTTAAAGCATTTCAGTTGCACTTTGTTTTGGTGTACAATTTGTGGCATAATGAATTTTAAAAAAATTGGATAGATCGCTATAACAGTCATTAAGGCATCATTTTAAAGCATTATGATTGCACTTTAATATGGTATATCATTTGTAGCATAATGTGTGTTTTTACAAATTGGTCAATTTGATATATCGGTAGAATTATTGTTCTATGTATAACAAACGCAGTAATCTGAGGTTCCGCTATGGTTGCAATTAACTTTGGCAGTTTTCGTGCTAGGACAGTCGTTTATACACCATTTTAAAACATTAAAATTGCCATTTGTTTTGGTATATAATTTATTGCATAATGTATTTTTAGAAAATGGTCAATTGGATAGATCGGTAGAATTATTTTCCCAC
>NW_025811862.1:0-1484 GCF_022045245.1 Lucilia cuprina
ATAGACTAGACTATAGACTAGACTATAGACTAGACTATAGACTAGACTATAGACTAGACTATAGACTAGACTATAGACTAAACTATAGACTAGACTATAGACTGGACTGTAGACTTCAGACTGTATACTATACTATAGACTTAGAAAAGTCTATATACTAGATTATAAACTAGAATAGACAATATATTAGACTATAAAATAGATTATAAATTAGACTATAGACTGGACTAAGGACTGAATTATGCTAAAGGCAAGACTGTAGTATAGATTATGGACTAGACTATAGACTGTACTAAATACTACATTATTGACTAGATTATCCACTAGACTTTAGCCTAGACTAGGCTATAGACTGGACTATAAACTGAACTTATAGACTTGAATATAGACTAGACTAGATTTTGTTTAACATTAGTATGAAAGCTAAAACTGAACTGTAGATAATACAATTATTTTCATGCCATATGTATGTAAATAAAACTACTTTAAATAAATCTATAAGAAATTTCTAGTTAAACAAAAACAAAACGTTTTTTTTAATTTTTTTAATAAAAAGCTAGGTTGCATTTTATACAAATATGGCAAAATGCGGTTAAAAATTAAATATATGAAAAACCACGTAAAACATGAGAAAAAAAACAAAAAATATTAACAAAAAACTTTAAGAAAAATATACAAATAAATAAATAAAAACCTACAAACAAAATGAACTTTAGCAAAATTTTATAAAAAAAGTACAACAATAAATAACCAACGCAAAGAAAAAAACTAAAAATAACCATAAACAATAATGCATTTGTTTATTTATTTTCTTGCAGCCATTGAGATTCCATTGTTTGTGACCATGATGTTTTTATTTGTATTTTTGTTGCTTTTTTAAATAAACTAAATTTTTTAACAGATGTGAACATGGTAAATAAACCAAATATAGTAGTTTAAAAAACAAATGCGTTAGTTGGCTCTACCATTAACCATTGAACACAATTTTGACCACAAAATATACAAGCTGTAGATAATTTCGATTTTCGGGTTCATTAGTTTATAAACATAGTTCCACATTTTACCTTAATGTACAAGCATTGTTGCATTACATGCGGTTTGGGGTTTTAAGTTGCATTTCCTTATTTTGTTAATAAAATAAACACTATTTTCTTATAAATAGTAATTTTATTACAAAATTCTTTGCGTAGGGGAATTTAAAGAAAATCAGCATTATATAGACTATAGACTACTACAAAGCCTAGACTATAAACTAGACTATAGACTATAGTTTAGATTAGGCTATTCGCTAGACTATAGATAAAACTATAGACTGGAATATTTACAAAATCATAGACACGTCTATAAACTAGAATATAGACTAGACTATAAACTTGAAACAGACTAGACTATAGACTAGACTATAGACTAGACTATAGACTAGACTATAGACTAGACTATAGACTAGACTATAGACTAGACTATAGACTAGACTATAGACTAGA
>NW_025811863.1:0-3944 GCF_022045245.1 Lucilia cuprina
ATATATATACTTTATGGGGTCTTAGAGCAATATTTCGATGTGTTACACACGGAATGACAAAATCAATATACCCCCCATCTTTTTTGATGGTGGGTATAAAAAAAGGAAAATATTGGTCCACGAATTCATATAGCCGTATTTCCCTCTCATAAAATCACTTTCAAGTTCATAACAACAAAAAGAAGCATCTATATATACATAAAATTCGGCACAAACATATTATATAAGAATTTTGTTCAATTAAAAATGTTATTGTTAACAATTCAAAAAAAATTAAAATATCTTATTTAATGGTATTTTAATGTAAAATCATATTTTACTTAAATCTCTTTGTAAAATTTTGTAAGAATCGGTCCATAATTGACCCTATACCTTAAAGTATACCACCTTAAAATCGTTTCCTGAGTCGATAAGGCTATGTCCGTCCTTACTTCTGGCTGTCCTTGTGCGCCAGGTACAGGTCGCATTTTTTAATATAGTTGGATGAAATTTGGCACACACACTTTTTTGGCTCAAGGATGAATCCTATTGAAAATGGTTAAAATCGGTCCCATTTACAAGTAACACTTTTAAATTCTACAGAAATAACTTTGAAGTAGACGTAAATTCGTCTACCAAGATTTTTAAGGATAGATCCATAATAATCCTTACTCTCCTATGAACCATCTTGTAGAAAATATCTGTTTTTTTAAATAATCCAAATTTTTAACATACTGCTTGGTGTAGGGTATCAATTGGTCGGCCATGCCCGACTATGCATAAATACTTGTCTTTAACATGGGATTGTAAAATTATTACTGCAAATAATAAAATGAGCAATTAATAAAAAACCATAAATAGATCCACATTCCGAATTTCATGTCAATTTTACAGGTTATGTTTTAAATATAATATTCAGCATAGCCGAATATAACAGTCTTTTTAGTCTAATGAAAAAGTAAAACGAAATTCTATCCGTATAACAAAACAAAAAATAGAAGTCGTTTGATTTATATATTTTGTGTTTACACGATTGGTATAAACCAATAACAAAGTAAGATGGAAACAGCTGTTCTACTATTTGTGTGTACTTACATAAAAATACATCCCTGATCTAATGCTACTTGCTTGTTTTTTGAATAATTTTAAAACATTTTGAAATTAAAATTTTGAAGGAATGATTGCTTCCCTAAATTCGAATCTGGAATTTTTCTATCAAATCGTGTCATGATAAAAGTTCATAACATAAAAATATATTGACATTATATTTCAGAAGTATATTTTTGTTACAAGAAAACAATTGTTAGATTTTTGTGGTGACACCAACAAAAATTTTATATTACACTTTTGCATATTATAATAAGTTATATTAAATCCAAATTTAATTAATGGCATATTTCAAAATACCGTTTCTTCAAAATATTTTCTTCTAAATCCCGGTTTTATTCAAAAACCTTATTTTAGCTGTAACGGTAGTACTAGTGCTCAATTGGTAACGATAGCATTAACGGATGATTATAAATATACTCATGGCTTTATAAAACGGCTAAAATTTCTTAAAGGTTTCACAGTAACTTTGTCAGAGAAAATACATTAAACAAACCAAATATTTTTTGTTTAACTGTAACAATTCATCTCAAGCGATTACTTCCTGCTATAGATGGTATTCGCCAAATGGGGGTTGTTTTTGAAAATATTTCCTGTATATGATTCTCAGCGCGCCAGCGTAAATAGAAATAGAGCATATCTACAAATGTTCACCCTTGTACTCAACGAAATACTTACTATATGTATACATTTAGATGTTTTACCAAGACACATAATTTTCACAGCAAAAAAAAAAAATAAAATAAAGTGTCAAACAAAATATTATCTGCAAAAAATATATAGGTAGTGTTTACTGTTAAATTAATATAAAAATAAAAGAAAATAGTTTTACACATTTATTTATATAATTAATTTACAAATTGTTAAATTGTAAAAAGCAAGACGAAACGTAAAAACAGATTATGAAAATATTTACATATAATAGAGAAAAGTTTTAAACACAAACATTAAAAGTGATAAATCGATAGAAAAAATGTTCTGAATTCTTAAAAGACTATGAATTAGAAACAATTCTTCACAAGTTCAAAATTTTAGAAGAATTTTTTTGTAAAATATTAAATCACAAAAAAAATAAAAATGGATTTTAACAACTAAAGTAAGTAAGTTTGCATTTATCTGTATACTTGAATGTACATACATGTGCATATGTTTATGGGACTCGTGTACATTTTGTGTTTGTTATAAATATTTTACCATGGTATGTATTTAAGTTCATTTCTTTTCACAAGGTATGACCTAGACCCATATGCAGGCATTTTAAATATAAATATGGTAATTGTAACAAAGGATTTAAATATATTGGATTATGTTCCTGCTCTAAAAAACATTTAAGTTTTGATAATAATAAAATATATACTTCCTTATATACAAAGATTTACTTAAAGTTATTGTGTTTTAGCTATGTGGAAAATTATTAGTATACATGTTTAATTGTGTTTTTTGAACAATAACGTATGTATGTATGTATGCAACATAAATTTGCGTGCAGTTATTAGTTTAATAATTAAACAAAATTGTTTTATTTTTAATTTTGAGTATTGAATTTAACTTTGCAGAAATTTCCTTTAATATCATACTTACTTTAAAGCATAAAATTAAGAAGTACATAATCCTTCAGCCGAAGTTTGATGTTTAATATTTCTCTGATTAAAATAATATTTCACAATTTTAATCTCCCACCAAACCAATATTTTCACATACAATCAGCAGGAAATATCAGCGATGTTTTTGAGTAAGAATATTCCTTTTTGATTTAAGCCTAATTTAAAAACATGTATTTTAAACAGCCACAGGTCGGAGAAAAAACTTTAACCTTATTGTTTATCGCTTTTTCTAAACTACATATTGTCATTGAATACACTTATATTTCCGCCTGTCTACCGGTGCACAGTGTCGCAAACAAACTTTTGGAATCTTGTTCGTCTGAACACCACAAAATTATTATCATTGCCAGATATTGAGATAGCCCAAATTTGACCACGATTAAAATATTGTAACGCGTGTTGCTCAAAGTTTGAAAAAGTCCAAATTATCGGCCAAAAAGTTAACATATGAAATTATAACTCTAGAACGGTATAACTCTAGAACGGTATAACTCTAGAACGGTATAACTCTAGAACGGTATAACTCTAGAACGGTAATTAATTAAAAGAAGCTTAGTATCTCAAAACAAAGCTAATAGTATACTTCGAAATTTATATTATATGTATAATTCGTATTACTTTAAGCTACAACAGATTTTGTCTCCAAAAACGTGACCTGGACGCGGTAGGAGCATACCTCGTATATTTCGATATTATGTGACAAATGTTGCTAGTAGGTAAATATTTTCATATTATTGTTAACGAATAATAATATACATAGATTTAGTACTTCAAAAAGATGTAAAACGCCAATAATTGGTTGAAAAATTTAAAAGTTATTAAAAATTCTCCAGGCCATTAACATGTCTCAGAACACTTGATTAGGAAATGTGGAACCAGTTTAACTTATTTTGGAAAATATTCTAATAAAACTATTTAAATACATAAAATATATCTATATTTAATAGAATATAATTTTTTGTCCTTAAAAGATATCGTTAACCTGATCTCAGCTGATGATAAAAAAATTTTTTACAAGGCAGTTTCAAAAGTCCATTTTTAGTTTTTTTAAATCTTTTTTAAACAATTTTTAAATTTTAAAAATATATAGGGAATAAAACAGTGAAAAAAATTAGGTTAATACCTCTTATAGTTAAAATGTAAGACTTGAATTCTGCGAATTTGAAAAAAAAACTTGTCAAAATATTATTTATTATTATTATTATTATTTACAAAAATTTATTGTATATGGTTCGATATTTAAAATAATTGGAA
>NW_025811864.1:0-1916 GCF_022045245.1 Lucilia cuprina
CTAGTCTATAGTCTAGTCTATAGTCTAGTCTATAGTCTAGTCTATAGTCTAGTCTATAGTCTAGTCTATAGTCTAGTCTATAGTCTAGTATATAGTCTAGTCTATAGAGTTTTTCTATTCTCATGTGACGTATGAACACTTTTTTGCTTGTAATTGTTAATGAATATTTCTCATACGCCACCATGTTCGTTAGTAATTAAACTTCTTCACTTGTTTTTATGATAAATGCAAAATAAATAGACAAATTGTTTCTAAATAAAAACTTTTAAAAAATCTTCTACAAAACTGATGTCAATACGACTCCATTTTTAATGCCAAACAAATTCGTCTTCATTTAATCCTTTTTCTTCACAAACTTTTTTCTAACTTTTATATTCAACATGTCTTTCATTATTATAATTTGTTTCCTTCATTTTGAATGTTTGTCGTTATTTTTATGCATGTTTGCCTTAAAGAGTGTATATGTGTATATGTGTCTGTGTATATTATCACATTTAATTGTGTATTTAGGTTGATGACACGAACTACTTAAACAATTTAGGGAGTTCAGTTAAAGTCGACTACAATAAATTCCAAATTTTTTTGTTCTTCTTTCTAAAAATGAAACACACATAAACACGTATGTTATGTTTAGTGTCGCAACAGTATTTGTTGCATGTTTTAGTATTATTTAAAAGAAATTAAAGTCTATCATTAAGGGTGCCATAAAATATTTAAAAAGTTATAATAGTTTTAGGACGTGAGACAGAGTGAGTGGCGTTGGTATCATTTGACATGCACGAATTGTTTGTTTTTATTGGTATTATTTGGCCGGAGTCTTAGTAAATATAGTTAAGGCTGGATTTTATTATAGCCGTTATATTAACAATAACTGTTGCATACTTTTAGGCTGTGGACATAAAGAAAACAAATGATATTTATTTAACATTTGTTGACATTTTCATGAACATTTCTGTGGTTATTTGTTTGATATTTATGAAGTCGTATTAGACTGGGTTTGTTAAGGAAATGTTCGATTTTGCTTTAAAGGTAAAAATTTATAATTAACAAAAAAAAAACTAACAAAAACTTTAAATTAATTATCATAGACAATAACAATTATTAAATAAAAAAATATATTATTTAATTTAATATTTACAAACCACATTTTAAAATTAACAATTAATTTTTCGTGAAAACAACAGTGGCCACCAAAAACCACAGCAACTTAATTATATTTAATTACAGGCGCCTAAATGTAGGCAATTGCAAAGTTAATTATAACTTACAAACTGCAGTACAAAATAGTGGTTAAATTAAAATTATTTAAAAACCAATTAAAACTGTGATTTTAAATAAAAAACTTTATTTTATTTGTCTTTAACTCTTTTCTTTTTAGGTAAGTTTTTCACCACCCTCTAAAGCTGCTAAAAGAAAAATGTCCACAAATCTTTAAGAAACTCATCTTGCAAGTAAGCTAAATATTTAATAATATTATATCTTATTAATATATAATTTAAATTTAAACTGAAATTTATATTATAACTATTTCAGCAAACCACAGCATAACTTTAAGAGTTTCAATGTCTTCATATTTTATACATAATTTAAGGCTTTCAGTTATTGTACGTAAAAGCTAAAGTATTTTTCTGGTGGTTTTGGTTTGCATTTATCTAGGGGTTTCTTGATTAAAGTGTTGGCTAAGTTATTTTTGTATAAAAGAAACGTTAAGTTTTATCATTGCCACAAACATATAAACTAGACCAAAAATGCTGCCTTAAAAAGATTTTAAACAACTTAATTGTCATTCTAAAATAAGTATTAAATACTTTAATACAGTTCTAGTTCTGTTCTAGTTCTGTTCTAGTTCTGTTCTAGTTCTGTTCTAGTTCTGTTCTAGTTCTGTTCTAGTTCTGTTCTAGTTCTGTTCTAGTTCT
>NW_025811865.1:0-2140 GCF_022045245.1 Lucilia cuprina
ACTATAGACTAGACTAGACTAGACTATAGACTAGATTATAGACTAGACTATAGACTAGACTATAGACTGGACTATAGACTAGACTATAGACTGGACTATAGACTAAACTATAGACTAGACTATAGACTAGACTGTAGACTAGACTATACCCTGGACTATAGATTAGACAATAGACTAAACTATGGACTATACTACAGACTAGACTATAGACTAGACTATAGACTAGACTATAGACTAGACTATAGACTAGACTATAGACTAGACTATAGACTAGACTATAGACTAGACTATAGACTAGACTATAGACTAGACTATAGACTAGACTATAGACTAGACTATAGACTAGACTATAGACTAGACTATAGACTAGACTATAGACTAGACTATAGACTAGACTATAGACTAGACTATAGACTAGACTATAGACTAGACTATAGACTAGACTATATACTAGACTATATACTAGACTATATACTAGACTATAGACTAGACTATATAGATTGAACTATAGACTACACTACAAACTAGACTTTAGATTAGACAATTCTTTAAGGTTGCCATACTTGAGAGCTGAAATAAAGTTGACATACAATTGTTTTACACTACAAAATTTCTAACTTAAATCAATGTTAAATTAAGTTAAAATTTAGTTAGTGGTAGCAAAAATTTATTTAAAATCGGGTTAAATTTTAATACAATCAAGCACATTTTTGCGCACAAAATTAATATTTAAATTTTTTTTTTGCAAATGTTTCTGTCATCAACATCAAATTTTGCCATAAAATCTATCTAGGGAATAACACTTCTGCTATTTTTGTTTCAAAATCTTTATTGCGGTATATTTTTTTTTTGCGATTTTTGCTGTAATTTTCTTAGTCAAGTGGCAACAGACGTTAGAATCTTTGAAATTTGTATATTTTATAAGTATAATACAAAATATTTACTCAATTACATAAAACACACCATATGTTAGATATGAATTTTTAAAAGCAAAAAAAATCTACTTTAGAACGTAAAAGAAATCCTCATTTTTCTGAAAATTACTTTCATACTTATAGTCAGGCAGCAGACACTTTGGATATATTTTAGACAATATTAAATCTGTTAATTATTTAAAAAGGTGGGAAAATTTTAAAACCAAAAATTTTCCTTTAAATTAACAAAAAAAATTTTGTTATAAACTAAACATTTTGTATAAACAAATTTTGAATTAAACAAAAATTCTAATAGATTTTCAATATTTTCCTTTGCACAATAAGAAATTTATAGCAAATTTCTAACAAATGTTTAAATAATTTCTAAACAAATAATTTAATTAATTTTCAATATTTATACAAAATTTTACAAACCTTTTTAGGAAATTTATTAGATTTTATTTCTATTTTCTAAACGCAAAAGGTCACTCACACTTCCATGAAAGTTTGAAAATATTTTTTTCTTTAGAAAACTATTTTCAATAATAAACACAACAAAACTAATAAATTGTTTTAAAAACAGCCTCCAAATGTATGTCAGTTTTTAATATACAAAAAAATGCTAAATATGTAAATTGTGCAAAAAAAAAAAAATCCAGCAAAATTTTTTATTTTGTTTTCAAATCAAATCAAAACTTTAACAAAAATCGTTCATGTGTTGAAAAATATTTTCAAATGGAAGAAAAAAACACATACCAAATAACAAACAATTTACATTTTTATAAAGAAATATGACGTAAACTATTAGAATAAACCATAAAATTTAGGCCATAAAATTAACGATAAATAGAATTTTAAATAAATACAAAATTTTATAAGGAAAAAATTAAAGAATTTTATAGAAAAGAAAATCGAAATTTTTTTCGTATTAAAAAGACAAAATATTTATACGACAATTACTTTTTCTAGTCTATTGTCTAGTCTATAGTCTAGTATCTAGTCTATAGCCTAGTTTCTAGACTAGTCTATAGTGTAGTCTTTAGTCTAGTCTATAGTGTAGTCTTTAGTGTAGTACATAGTCTAGTCTGTAGCTTAGTTTATAGTTTAGTCTACAGTTCAGTCAATAGTCTAGTCTATAGTCTAGTCTATAGTCTAGTCTATAGTATAGTCTATAGTCTAGTCTATAGTCTAGTCTATAGTCTAGTCTATAGTCTAGTCTATAGTCT
>NW_025811866.1:0-1180 GCF_022045245.1 Lucilia cuprina
TCTAGTTCAGTTCTAGTTCAGTTCTAGTTCAGTTCTAGTTCAGTTCTAGTTCAGTTCTAGTTCAGTTCTAGTTCAGTTCTAGTTCAGTTCTAGTTCAGTTCTAGTGAACTTCAAGGTTAGTTCCAGTTATGCTTTAATTTTTGTCTTAATATTTATTAAAATTACGCATAAATTCCTTTGAACAAATATTATTGCTATTTTTCTTTTGACCTACATCTCCAAGTAAAGTTCTTTTAGCTCCTTACAAAACAGAACAAGTGTTGTTGGTTTTTTTGTATTTGACTTTACCGTATACTCTGTGTTTCCTTTTTCTTTAATCCTTAAGGCCATAAGTCACAGATGTTATTTTTACCTTTGATAGTCTGCTTCTTCTGTTACCGAATTTTTGTTTGAACTTCTTTGTCTTTAATTTAATTTTAAGTTTATTTTTTTCAATTTATCTTAAGTTTGTGTTATTCATAAACATGAATTCTCTTTGGTCTGATAAATGTTGCATAAAAAATAAAATACAAAAAGCAAATGAATTGAAATTGTTTGTTTGCCATAAAACAAATAGAGAATATTGAAAAAAGAATAAAAACACACAATGGTCAGCATAAATTTTACATTTTTGTTGTTTTTTTCCAGCATATAAATATTTTGTTTGTTTTGTTATTTTTTTTGCTTGTAAGTGAAACAGGTGTTTGCCACAGAAAATTGTATACAAATGTGTGTCATTTATTATTTTATAACTTTTTAGTAAAATTGTTTTACACAAAATTCCTTTGCACGCGTATACCACTTTAATTTGATTCACTTACTTATTCACAAAACAACTGCCCACACCATAGTGCATAGACACATAAAAAAGGGGTTTTAGTTCCAAAACATAAAAAGTAGCAATAAAAATTGGTGATATTTACATTTTTGTACGTTGTAATAGTTGGCTTTAAAAAAAAAACGACAAGCAGAAATTTCATTTATTTTTTATTTAGGACCATGACTAATATTGTGTGATGTGTGTGGGAGAATGTTTTGTTTTGAAGTTAAATAAATATTAAATTTTTACAGTTAAGCGTAAATCAAGAGCATTTATTTCTATAGTCTAGTCTATAGTCTAGTCTATAGTCTAGTCTATAGTCTAGTCTATAGTCTAGTCTATAGTCTAGTCTATAGTCTAGTCTATAGTCTAGTCTATAGT
>NW_025811867.1:0-3118 GCF_022045245.1 Lucilia cuprina
TCTGTTCTAGTTCTGTTCTAGTTCTGTTCTAGTTCTGTTCTAGTTCTGTTCTAGTTCTGTTCTAGTTCTCTTCTAGTTCTGTTCTAGTTCTGTTCTAGTTCTTTTCTACTTAGTTCTGTTCTAGTTCTGTACAAATAACCTAAAAAGTTTTATACATTCAGCATGACAATATTATAAAATTTTATTGTATTGTCGATACATAAAGTCAATAATTCCCTAAAGTTTTAAAACCAATTCAAATTCTTTTACACAAAAATCCCAAAAGTCTATTATGACAACAAAATACTATGAAAAATGTAGAATTTTCATTAAACTATTCAAAAACAAAACTGTAACCTAACAATAACAAAAAAAGTCTCTTTAAATAACATCCTGTCCATATGTATTCATAAGGATGAAGTAAAAATTTTATTTAAAACCTCAAACCACAATAAAATATTTAAAATTATTGATGGACAGACACAAAAATATATCCTGCTATAAGCAAATTCACTCAAATGTATGTATGTATGTAGATGTGTTTCATATGAATATGAAAATACTCATGTATGGATACAAACATACATAAATATAATAATAAACATGTATTTATCTATTAATGGAAATTTGACCCTCATCAGTGCGAATGAAGGAAAGTATAAACGGATGAGTGGGAGTATGTTGTTCTAGAGTGGTTATGACTGGTTAAAAACAAACAAAAATTATTTTTTTGAATGTGTAAATTTAGTTCTAAAAATCCCAAAATACTAATACATATACAGTTATGTAAACATTTTCATTGAAGTGTTTAATATTCTATATATTTTTTGTATATTAAAATATCTGAAATCCCTAAGCCATGACCAGATTATGGTCATGGCATTTATATAAGAAAAAAAAGAGTAAACCAATTTTAATGTTTAATATTAAAAATTATAACAACCATAATAAAAGCAGAAACAACAGCACAAAATTAAAATACGCCTGAGTAAATGACTCTACAGGGGTATAGGGCAATATTACGAAATACAAAATAATTTTGACATTTTAAGGCAGAAAGAAGTTTACGAATAGTATTGAAGTAGATACGAATAAATAATTAAAATCCACTAAGGACTGACTAGACTAAAAACTAGACTAAGACTAGACTATAGACTAGACTATAGACTAGATCATAGACTAGACTATAGACTAGACTATAGACTAGACTATAGACTAGACTATAGACTAGGCTATAGACTAGACTATAGACTAGACTATAGACTAGACTATAGACTAGACTATAGACTAGACTATAGACTAGACTATAGACTAGACTATAGACTAGACTATAGACTAGACTATAGACTAGACTATAGACTAGACTATAGACTAGACTATAGACTAGACTATAGACTAGACTATAGACTAGACTATAGACTAGATTATAGACTAGACTATAGACTAGACTATAGACCAGACTTTAGATTAGACTATAGACTAGACTATAGACTAGGCTATAGACTAGGCTATAGACTAGGCTATAGACTAGGCTATAATTTATAGACTACAGTTCTGTTCTAGTTCTGTTCTAGTTCTGTTCTAGTTCTGTTCTAGTTCTCTTCTAGTTCTGTTCTAGTTCTGTTCTAGTTCTGTTCTAGTTATGTTCTAGTTCTATCTAGTTATGTTGTGGTTCTGATCTGGAATCATGAGTATATAAATTATTTGGTTTTCTATAAGAAAACTCCTTTAATATATTCATGCGACTTTAATTTTATTGATTTATTCCATGACCCTTTTTCGCTTCGAAACCACTTACACTCATATACATAAGCGTGCACGTATACACACATGTGTATGTGCATTTGATTACTTTATTGTTTTTGCTGCAGGAGTTATGCTGCTGGTGAGCACTGGAAAAAAAAACCTTACAAAAAGGCGGAAGTACAAAGGTGTCGGTATGATTAAAATCATTGATATTAAAGAATGTGTTCGTTCACACAAGGACACGCTTAAATACATATATTCATGTATGCGCTAAAACTCCAATGCTGAAACCCTTCAATCTCATAAAAACAGGTCAGAAATTGCAACTTTAACTACGTTGCAACCATGCAACTCACTTAATTTACATTTCAATTGATTTTAAAGGGTGTATTTGTGTGTGTTAAAGTTTGTTGCAGGTAAATACTGTATACTACAAGGATAATTGCGGAAAATGTCTATTAATAGTCAAATTGAGTTGAGTTTAATGGCAGTGTATATTTGTGTTGTTTGAAAAGAATTACTTGCTTTCTATTAAAATATACTTACGTTTCAAAAGTGGCTAAAGGGTGTATAATCCCTCGATTTGGTTGCAAGCAGCATTAACGATTTAAATGTCTTTGATAATGATAGAATAATAAGTGACTAATAGGACCCCACGACTCTACTATTTGACAAAAGTTAATCGAATTATTTGCAAATACGTTGGTGTTACAAAAAAATTGTCAAATAATATCCTAAAAAACACAATTGGAATGAAATCATTCACACAATTTTGATAGTAAGAACATATAGTAATTAATTTACAGGACCAAAAAAAAGTATTGCAATTTCTTCAATGACCTAAATTCTACACAGTTTTTCATTTTAACCAAAATATTTTCAGACTGCTTGCAATTTGCTTCCAATTCCAACTGCCACCAAAAACGTTCATTTGTAGTAAAAAATTAAGTCAAGTGAAAGAATGCACTAAAACCATCAATGTACTAAGTAAAATCATCACCATACTAAACTTTGTCAGTTACATTTATAATATCATAATAAACCTAACGAGTCCTTTGAGAGGAACATACCCAAAAATTAAATACACAAAAAATATACATATTTTTTTTGCAACACAACTAAATGGAGCTGAATAGACAAAAATGTTGCAGAATGTGCTTAATATTTAACACACTTCAGTATAGAATAGAATAAATGCTAGAACGAGAACAGAACTACAACAGAACTAGAACAGAACTAGAACAGAAGTAGGACAAAACTAGAACAGAACTAGAAATAGAACTAGAAATAGAACTAGAACAGAACTAGAACAGAACTAGAACAGAAATAGAACAGAACTAGAACAGAACTAGAACAGAACTAGAACAGAACTAGAACAGAACTAGAACAGAAC
>NW_025811868.1:0-1666 GCF_022045245.1 Lucilia cuprina
GTTGTTATTAAAAAAAAAAAAAAAAAAAAAAAACTTAAAAGAGCAACATAATACTTCTTGTATGTTTTTAAACTTTTACAAGTTTTGTTTCACTTAATGAATTCGTTTTTTTAATATTTTTGTTGACTATTATTTTTCCGTTTTCAACAATATAATAGTTGAATAATTTTTATACAATAAAGAATTTTTTGTTTAAAAACTCTTCAAGTGGCCATTATCCCTAATTACTTTCGGAATTTTAATGCATTGTTGTACATAAATTTTCTTTCCTTTGTGTTTTTTCTAAATATTCGTACTTCAAATTATGAACAAATAAGTATTTTAAGAGAAATTTTGCATACATACTATCTATGTACTTCAAAAAAAAGTTTTGTGCAGTTTTGAATTTTATTTAATTGCCCCTTGTAAGAACAATAAAATAACAAATATTTTGAAATATAGGAAATTTAGCATGAAATGAAAATTAATATTGTTACGTTAAGAGAATATGACACAAAATTGAAGCAGATAGTTATTGAATGATAGATATTGCCAACATATGAATAGTTAAAGAAAACTCATATTGACTTTAAGGTACATAATAAATTTGTATGTTATTTTAAGTTTTTAATTGAAATTAAAATCATTAATTAATAATAAATTGTGAAATATTTGTAGAAGAGCAAATTTATCGAATAGTTCTTAATTATTTGTAAAAAACAAAAACTTTTAGAAAATTTAAGTCGACTAAAACAAGAGAAAATGCCAAGAAAAATATGTTTTTACATATGTTCAATTCACAATCGGTGTTGTACGGTTGTATCGTATTATGTCGTAATTTTTTTTATTATTGATTTGTTTTTGTTTCGAAAAATTTTATATGAAAAATTTTTATGACTTACAACGATACGACATCGATTGTGAATTGGACAATAGTTAATTTTAAATTTTTATAAATATTTTTTTTTTCTATTTCAACTATCAGTCAATAATGATAAATATAATATGAACAATAAATATTATTATTTCTGCACAAAGTTGTTGGTCTTTAAAGTCGTCCATTTTTTGTGCAATTATTTTTAACTTTAGTTGCAATTTCAACACTTATAAACAAGAAAATAAAAAATCTCTTCACGCAAGTACTTGGAAAAATTGATTGATTTATTGCTAACGATTTGTTGCTTTCCGTTTAATTTTTTTCCTTGGAATTTTTCCAAGTCACTTTTTACAATATGTTTTCTTTGTTCCTTCTGCTATCGGTATTGTGCTGAACTAAGAAAAAATATGTGTCAAAAGCAAGTCATTGTAAATGGTTTCATGAACAAAACTTATAAATTATCTTGAAGTTTAAATCATTAAGTGTCGTTAAGATTTAAAATATTGTTTGCTATAAGGAAGAATATATTCATATTGATTTTGACTGTGAAAAATATGACGTAAACGCACTGTGTTAGTTAGTTGGTTAGTTATACAGTTAGGTAGTTAAATAGTAAGATAGTTAGATAGTTGGAAAGTTAGATAATTTGATATTTAGATAGTTAGATAATTAGATAAATAGATAGTTAGATAGTAAGATAGCTAGATAGTTAGATAGTTAGATAGTTAGATAGTTAGATAGTTAGATAGTTAGATAGTTAGATAGTTAGATAGTTAGATAATTAGATAGTTAGATAGTTAGATAGTTAGA
>NW_025811869.1:0-1886 GCF_022045245.1 Lucilia cuprina
TCTAGTCTATAGTCTAGTCTATAGTCTTGTCTATAGTCTAGTCTATAGTCTAGTCTATAGTCTTGTCTATAGTCTAGTCTATAGTCTAGTCTATAGTCTAGTCTATAGACATAACTATAGACGAGAGTATAGACTGGACAATACTATGGCTGTAGACTTGTCTATAGTCTAGTTTATAGTATAATCTACTGTTTAGTCAATAGTCTAGTTTATAGTCTATAGTCCAGTCTATAGTGTAGTTTATAGTCTAGTCTATAGTCTAGTTTATAGTCTAGTCTTTAGTCTAGTCAATAGTCTAGTCTATACTCCAGTTTATAGTCTAGACTTGACTATAAACTGGTCTATAGTCTAGCCTATTGTCTAGTCTATAGTCAAGTCTATAGTTTAGTCTATAATCTAGTCTATATTTTAATCTATAGTCTAGTATAGTCGAATGATATGTATGTATATATAAAATACCCCTTTCACAATTTACAAATAATAAATTTTTTAAAAATATTATTTCAGGAAATGAAAAACAATAAAATGGCGCCAAACGTCTAGGTTACAGTTAATGAAAATATCATTAATTATATATAAAGTGCATAATTATTGTTAAATAAACTAAAAATGTTATAAATAAATGGGTTCATTGCAATATTATTTATAAATAATTTAAGATTTATACAATGGCGCAGCTTTTTGTTATTGTTATTATTAATTAAAACAAAAAAAAAAAAGAATGTAAAAATATGAATTTTTTGGAAAACAAAAATAATGAGGTTAAATGAGGAAAAATTTATAACAACAAAGAAATTTTTTTTTTTTATTTTGTGAGAAAAATAAATTATATTAAGTTTTTCTTCTAATAGAGAAAGAAATTTTTAAATATTAATTAAAGAACAGTTTTTTTTTTGTATTAAATTTTATTTCATTAAATAAATTTTAGTTTGAGACTTAAAGAAGTGTTTGTTTTTTGTTAATATTTGCTTTAATTAGTAGCCATGAGTAAAAATTATTGTGGGAATTAAAATAATAATTGCTGAAAGTTTGTTATAAATATATTATGAATCTTTTTAATGAGTAGAAATTATTGGAAATATTTTGGCAAATTAATATAATATATACAAGTTACTATAAAATTACATGTATTAATTAGCAAAATGTTTTGGCAATATTTGAACTAATGAACAATAATTTATACATATTAGTTGGTATTGATAGGAATTTTTCTAATATTAACGAGGGTCAATGGAAAAGTTATAAATAATAAAAATAACTCTTTATTTAAAACTTTTTAATTCATTACTAATTTCTTAATATATTTTATATTTTGTAAAAATTGTCATTTTTGAAACCCTTTTAAGTCGGACCTCTTATAAAAAGAACATTTAGTATTTGTATTTTTGTATTGTAAACATACATATTCATACATTATTAAGTTTTATTTTATAAAATTTTTTCATTATTTTAAGAATTTTTATGGAACAATGTCCTTTACATGAACTTTGTTTTTGTTCGCACATATGCAAACCGTCAGTGGGTGGAGAAAAGCAGAGAACACACACACACAGCATCCCTGTCTTCCACTGTGTATTGCCAATGTAAACGAAGAAGAAGAAAAAAAAACAATGTATTGGAATGAAAATATACAAACAGTGTTTGTCGAACATTTGCAATGTATACAGTTACATATGAGTGCAGAGTTGGAAAATGTGAATAAAAGATTAGGAATTTTTAAATTGTTCTTATTGTTACATTTAAAACGCCAAAATACAGTTAACTGTTTAATTTTTAAAATATCTATCTATCTATCTATCTATCTATCTATCTATCTATCTATCTATCTATCTATCTATCTATCTATCTATCTATCTATCTATCTATCTATATATCTATCTATCTAT
>NW_025811870.1:0-2893 GCF_022045245.1 Lucilia cuprina
GACTAGACTATAGACTAGACTATAGACTAGACTATAGACTAGACTATAGGCTAGACTATAGACTAGGCTATAGACTAGACTATAGACTAGACTATAGACTAGACTATACACTGGACAATAAACTAGACAATAGAGTAGACTATAGCCTATACAATAGACTAGACTAGGACTAAACTATAGACTAAACTAGTCTAGACTAGACTATAGATTATTACAAATACTAAAATTTTAATTGTTCCACAGTATGTTCCACGTATGATTAACATTGACCCTGAAATTAATTTGAAAAACCTTCATAACTCAAACAATTCTTAGTAGATTTTTAGATTCCGTAATTTAAATAAAAGCTAAGTTAATCGGCTATTAAATGCATAATATTTAATATCAGTCAAATTATTTTTAAATAATTTAAAATAATGTTTTTTAGTTATTTTATTCTTATTTACTTGACGGAATCCTCACAATACCTAAGAAGGTGTTTTGCTTTTATTTTCAGCAGATAAAATTTTTTGTTTGTTTTCTTTAGATTTAGATTTATGCAGATTTATTCTCAGATAATAAAAACTCAAGGCTTTGTTTGCTGTCTTCAAATTACGTTTGTGCGGCACTTTGTAGACTGCAGCTGAATGTCTAACAGCATTAAAAGGCTGAGTTTTTTAAAGAAAATATGATGAACATTTTTTGAATTTTTGTAAAGAAATTAAAGAAATTTCCTAAAAGCAATTAAAAACATTAACTGCTATTAACAACAGCAATTGTTTGTAGTTTTTGTGCTGTTATAAAATTGCGCTAAAATTTCTTAAAAATACATTTGTGTACGAAAATAATGAAAGTCTTTTTTTTAAGGATTTATTAAATTTTTAAAGATTTCCTTTGAATAAAGATAATTTATTGTCTTTTAAGAAAATTTTTATTTTCAAAACTAAATTTGCTTTAAAAGTTTTTGTTTATTGTAGTATAAAGTTAACTTGCTTTTGATCTTTCTTTTAATTTAATTGAAGCCTGTTGTCTTGGCTTTTATTACCATGAATGTTTACAAAAATTGGTTTAGAATTGGCATAGTGAGGCACAATTTTCCATCACAACCATTGAATTAAATATTAATCATACGTACTGGTAGTAAATTTTTCAGAGTTCCACTCATAATTTTTTTCAAAATTTTAACGATTTAATTATACTTTAGCAATACTATTTTACATCTTTCGAAAGATGACTAGCATCTCGTTTTGTTTAAAAGCAAAAATTCTTTTTTATGAAAAAAAATGCATTTTTTAAAATGTTTTTCTTAAAGTGGTAAAAGTATAGAATAACAAAAAATAGTTTGATTAACCTGTTTAAGCACAATGAAAGCCTGTTTTTTAAGCTTTCATTTTCTTTTTTAATCATAAAAATCTCTTCAGTATTACTGAAGTTATGGACAATTTTTGCAACTAACCTTTAAATTAATAATAATCATACGTACCGTGGGACAATATTTGCATTTCGAAAAATTTTATTAAAAAGTAATAAGTTAGTAAAATCTTGAACTATTTACATGGTCAACAACTAGTTAGTTGTACTAGTCACTTAATAGAGGAGAACTACAACTAGTTTGTTCAACACTTTATAGAGGAAATGGAAAGCAAAGTCAATTTTATAACTATTTGTTTACTGCTAGTTAAATACTTTTTTACTTACGATGTCTGCACAACATTTGTGTTTATATAATTTCCTTTTTTAACACTTCGTTGTTTTTGAATATTATTTTTCTAATTTCTTCTATTTTCACACTGATGATGATGTGCCCTCGAGCAATTTACAAAAAAAAAAAGTGAACAAAAATTTTGTAAAACTAACTAAATTTGTGATTGTAAAAGAGTAAATGGAACTTATGTGTATAAAGTTACACACCAAGGACTTTAATTACTGCAAAAACAGGGTAACGAAAAAGGCACAGTTAAAAAAAAAGAATAAACATATAAAAAATAATAAAAAGACCAAATTTTATATATTTTCCTACAGTACGTATGATTTATATTAATTCCATGGTCAAATAGGTTAAATCTTTCTTACTTTTCCTACCTTTTACAGATTTCTATCATAAATAGTGGAATTGAAAGCTAAGATACTCGGTAAATACCAAGCTTAATCAGTCCCATTATGAATATAGAACAACAACAGCAAATGGATTATAAAACACACCATCAATAAGCACTATCATTCTCATTTCATTGGTCTTAACAATCGCTCCTTTTACTCTGAAATAGAAAAAAATTTCTCTTCCAACATAATGCAAATTATAAATCTCTATATCATTTCGTCATTTAATGGTTCCATATATTAGTTTCAATTACTTAGTCGTACGTAAGTGTTTGTAAATGTAAATGTATATCTGAGGTTTTAATAGCAGGAGTAAATGCTGTATGATTTAAGTGCATTAAAGTTTTCGTTTTCTTAGAAGCAAGAAGGATATGGAAACTGTATCAGCAAAATAACAAATTGCAAACAGTAATGACAATAACTATAGGTACGAGTAAGGATATGCCAACGAAATTACTACTACACTATTGTCAAGACTAGATTCAAAACCAAATTATAGACTAAATTATACACTACACTTTAGACTTGACTATAGACTATACTATAAACTTAACTATTGGTATGACTATATACTAGACTGAAGGCTAGAATATAAATTAGACAATAGAACAAACTTTAGACAAGATCAGACCTTAGACAAGGCTACAGATTAAACTTTAGACTATGTAGCATTGACTACAGAATAGACTGTAGGCTAGACTATAGACTATAGTCTAGTCTATAGTCTAGTCTATATTCTGGTCTATAGTCTAGTCTATAGTCTAGTCTATAGTCTAGTCTATAGTCTAGTCTATAGTCTAGTCTATAGTCTAGT
>NW_025811871.1:0-1966 GCF_022045245.1 Lucilia cuprina
TCAGTTCTAGTTCAGTTCTAGTTCAGTTCTAGTTCAGTTCTAGTTCAGTTCTAGTTCAGTTCTAGTTCAGTTCTAGTTCAGTTCTAGTTTAGTTCTAGTTCAGTTAAGATAACATGCATCCGGGGGTCTTTGAAGGGCACGGTTGTATTAGGGTTAGGCGAAACAGTGGACTTTGGGCCAAAAGCATTACAGAAAGTGATTCTGAGTCGTGTTGCAAACATCAGTACAAACACATAGTACCCTCTCTAATGTAGTGGTGTAGTGTATAATAAACTTTTGTTTAGACCACTTACGTTTTTCCTCACAAAAAAAAAAACATCTATTTTGTAACCACAGCAAAAATATTTTATTGTTTATTTCTTTGAATAAAAAGCATGTAATTTAATTCTGTCAGCAGTAAATGTTTTTTTTTTTTTTTTGTGTAAAATAAAACTCTGTACATAGAATAGCAAGTAAATGTTTAGTTGAATAATATTGAATTGAAATTGTTAAGTAAACAAAACGCTTAAATTCCAAATGACATATGAGCATGTGTGTTTAACTGTGTGTAAGTTGAGCTAAATTTAAACTACAATCCCACACACAAACAAACACACACACATTTACGTACTTACTAACAAATATGTAATACTTAATATTTAAATAACTTTGTTTCAGTATTTTACTTTGTTATTTTTGCTGTATTAAAATAAAAGCTTACTAACGGATTTTCTGTTTTATTATCTCTCGGATTTTACATTATTTTTCACATGATAAATATTTTATGGGTTTTAAACCAAAAAAAAAAAAACAAACAGTAAAGAACAAACAAATGTTTATTAAATATTTATGTGGTACACGGAACAAGGGAAGAGAAGAGTGGAAGCTGCTTATGTAAACAACTATTTTTGAATGAATTTAAAATAAAATTAAAAGTAAAAAGATACGAGTATGTTGATATAAAAGTATCAGAAGTTTTTAGTTTGTTAACCTTGAATATTTAAAAAAAAAAAACTATTCATCACGATTCTATTACCTCGAAGATTAAAATTTTAATAAAAGTTCATTCTTGAAGTTTTATTTTAAACATTAAAGCTGAATATTTAAATCGAAATTAATAATATAAAATTAAAAAAAAATTGATTAAGGCTTAAACACATTTTAAACTGTTATACATATTCCTGCTTTTTAATAACAACCAATAAATATATTACACTTCTAACTCTATATATCAAACAAATTTTTTAAAAAATTACTCTAATTTTAAAAATTGTTTTTACTTAAATTTTTTGCGTAAACTATTTGCCTAGTGTAAAAAGCAATTAAATTTTCAAAAACTACACTTCATTACCTTTCCAATGATATATAAAATCTTAAATTTTATTATTCATAAAGCTTTAAAATAAAGCAGGCAAATTTTAAACTTAAGAAATTTTCTATCAACTTTTACTCTTGCTTGATACTGCCTACTATGCGCTTTTCATCATTATGAGTACCCTTAGCATTTAGCAAATAAATGTGTTGTTGTTGTTTTTGTTAAACGAATGCGTATTAAGGTCTTAAGTAAACTTTTACCAACGCGTAATACGTTTTTTATTATTTGTACCTATAGTCAACGCAACATAAAAGACGTTTTTGCCGTGAGGAGAATATGGTCAAAAAACAAAAGTTAGAATTTTAAATGGAAAATTTGATTTTTTAATAAAATGGATTTTTTATTAAAAATTGGACTTTTTATTAAAAATTGGAATTTTTATTAAAAAATTAAATTTTTATTAAAAAGTGGAATTTTTATTAAAAAATGGAATTTTTATTAAAAAATTTAATTTTTATTAAAAAATGGAATTTTTATTAAAAAATCTAATTTTTAATAAACAATTTTCTGTTCTAGATCTGTTCTAGTTCTGTTCTAGTTCTGTTCTAGTTCTGTTCTAGTTCTGTTCTAGTTCTGTTCTAGTTCTGTTCTAGTTCTGTTCTAGTTCTGTTC
>NW_025811872.1:0-1125 GCF_022045245.1 Lucilia cuprina
AATTATTTTTTCGTTTTTGATTATTATAATTTCAAAGAAAAAGTGTTGTTTCAAATATTTATTTTGCAAAGTGTTTTTCTGTGAAGTTTTAGTTTAACAGGCACCACATAGTTTTATCTTTATTTTTTTAGTTTTTCATTGAAAATTTAAAACTCTTTGAAGTGGTCTGAAAAACTAAAGACAAAAAAATAAACAACAACGTTAAGACTACCAGTACAAATGTAAACCAGGCAGCTTTGAACAAACATACACTAACATTTTCATACGTACATTCACCTGTTACAATTTTAGTACATTTTCCGTCCATATTTTCAACTTTTTCTTCATTTTTAACCAGATTAAAATGTTTAAATTTAGTAATAACACAACAAAAACATATAAACGATACGAGTTCACAAAAAAAAGAAAAAAAAAAAATAGTTTCAGACACTTGTACTCATACCACACCTGTTCATATTTAATCGGGTACAACGAATACATACATACATTGTATTGGAATACATTCAAATAGATAAGACTCCCAAACAGCATTAAAAACATATACAGAGTTTTACCAATAACAACCAACCCACCAGCCCACTATTTTCATTACTCCACCTTAACATTATTGTTTCAATTGTAATTGTTGTTGGTGCATTATTATCGCAATTTTCATACGCATCTATTAATGGGAACTCAATGTGATTTAAAACATTTAAAGGTGATTCCGTTCGAATCCATGCCATTGTGTACTTAAAAATTAAAAAATAATATTGAACGTGGGGTTTCCAGTACAAATTCATTTACACAGGTGTTATGCACTTGATTTTTTTGTTTAGTTTGTACTTTTATTTTTTACTACTATAATTATAAATTTTCTTTTTTTGCTTTTGTTTATTTTGTATTCATTAGATTCACGTTTTCTTATCTCTATTTGAGTAAAATTTCATTTTTATGGCACTGCGTAACAATGACTTGGAGATTTTTTTCAAAGAAGGAAATTATTTAATGTTATACACAGTTTTAGTTCAGTTCTATTTTAGTTGTAGTTCAGTTCTAGTTCAGTTCTAGTTCAGTTCTAGTTCAGTTCTAGTTCAGTTCTAGTTCAGTTCTAGTTCAGTTCTAGTTCAGTTCTAGTTCAGTTCT
>NW_025811873.1:0-1980 GCF_022045245.1 Lucilia cuprina
TAGACTATAGATTAGACTATAGACTAGACTATAGACTAGACTATAGACTAGACTATAGACTAGACTATAGACTAGACTATAGACTAGACTATAGACTAGACTAGAGACAAGGCTATAGACTATAAGGTGGGTATAGGACGAATATTTTTGTATGTTACAAACATCAGCACAAACCCTATATACTCTCCTCACTAAAGTGGTGGAGGGTATAATTATCAATGATGGCAACCAAAATGATTTATAGTTTCCGTATTAGAAATAATGTCAATATAAATTTGTGGCTTAATCAAAAGTTGTTTCGGTATTAACAACTTACACAGTTTTAAATCTACAACATTAACATTTGAACTTTTGATTAAACTGACATTTAATATTTAACCACAATCTTAAAAAAAACTGGCACAGATTTATAGATTTCTTTATGGAAAAACATTTTTAAAACTTGGCAAACAATTTCTTAGATTATATGAAATGTTAACAAAATTTGACATTTAATGTCATAACAAATCAAATTTTGATTGGACTTGAAATCAAATACCCAAACAGATATACATACATACATACATACATACATACATACATACATACATACATACATACATAAGTAAACATGTGACATGTTGCTTTTTGTCAAAACAAACGTGTCTTCTAGGGTTACACAAAAGCCAGCGAGCCCCCACCATCGCCTAAAAAACTGTCAAAGGATATTTGAAGTAAAAATAAAAGGATAAAGGAAACAAAAGTGTTGGTTTCAATAACAACACAATTTCGTACGTCTGTTTCTCCTTGCGTAGGAATGAAATCCAAATACTTTTGATGACATTTTTTATGGAGCTTAAGGCAAAATCTATTTGCCCTAAAAAAAAAAAAATAAATAAATAAATAAATAAAAAATAAAAACGAAAAACACACAAAAAATATAATGTTTCTGAAAGAAACTTTAGCCAAAGAAAACTTTAGCAGCAGATGGAAAATTAGAAAGGAAACGAATCATTTTGTTATTTTTACAATTGTAAAACAATAAAATTTCTATTGTGTGTTTTTAGGTACAAAAATACCAGAAAATTATTTTTCTCATACACGTCTCTAAATTTCTTATGATTTCTGATACCCTACATCACTATAGGAGAGTTATTATTCTTAACTTTTGTTTATATTTGTCAATCCAGCAATAATTACACACTAAAGTTTGCCGTGTTTTGATGTTAATTGTTTCAAGGACGAAGACTTTTGAAATGAGTTTCCTTATTTCGTTCTCTTCCTTATAGGGCCATAGCCTTTATAAAAGGTCTTCTTCTAAAATATACTTTACATTGATAAAGGTTTCATATAGTCGGATTTCATCGACTGTTTTTTCTTTCCCAATTTTTAATATGCATTATTTACTTTGTTTGCATTAGTAAGACCGTGCATAGATAATGAATTGTGTATAGCCCATAGTAAGACTACCTAGCTGATTGTTTTGGCTGTTTCCAATTTTTTTGTTTTTAATCAAAAACCGTATTGTTTGTGGTTGGCTGTGTGCCAATGAAAACACTTTGAATTTTGTAGTTTATATTTAAATATTTGTCTAAGCGTATTTGATGAACTAGATTCCTTATGGCATTTGTTGTAGGTGTTATTATTTTACTATTATTTGGCTTTTGAACCTCAGATTTCATATTTACCCAAAAGTTATGACATAATATTGCCAGATGATTGGTAGGTAAGATAAAAAACTTATTAAGTAAATAATGTAATAAAGATGATATGTTACTAAAAGATTATGGAGAAGGTATTTACAAAACATTTAATTCAAAAGTGTTCTAACTTATAAATATCAATGCTAAATAAAAATTATGCTTGTACGGCATAGACTATAGACTACACTAAAGACTAGTCTATAGACTAGTCTATAGACTAGACTATAGACTAGACTATAGACTAGACTATAGACTAGACTATAGACTAGACTATAGACTAGACTATAGACTAGACTAT
>NW_025811874.1:0-1601 GCF_022045245.1 Lucilia cuprina
GATAGATAGATAGATAGATAGATAGATAGATAGATAGATAGATAGATAGATAGATAGATAGATAGATAGATAGATAGATAGATAGATACATATATAGATAGATAGATATTTTATGTGGTCGGAAAATTATATTGAAGGTATACAAATTAGTTTGTTCTTCTTTAACAAAATTAAAAACTAATATTTTATAATAAGGGTTTTTTTAGATTTTACATTGCTTTTTTATATTTATTATTTTATATACTCAACTAACTTAAGCAAAAGACATGGAAAAAAGATACCCCTAAATATTTTTCATATTTTTAAACCATAAGCCAGTCAATGGGTGGCAAATTGTTTGAAAATCAACGATATTTTATTTTGTTGTCATCTTTTTATGAGCTTGTTTTGTAGAAAGGCTTTTATGAAGAAAAAATTACATGGATTTTAGCATAAAAAGCGAATCGAACAATATCATATGGGTTCTTTTATGCGCCCCTAGAGTATAAACTGTAGGAATACAATATAAAAAATGTTTTTCAAAAGGTACAAGTTTTTTTGCATATTGAAAGCTTACTCTAGAAAAATGTTTTCTAGGTTAGACTGTTTTAAAAAACACAATTTATAATTATAAATTGTCTGGTTCTTAATTTTAACATAACGTTATTGCAATTTCCAAAAAGAGAACTATTTAAAAAAAATCAAGGGTCATTACCATTGAAATGATATTTTAGAACAGTAAAATAAAATGGAAACTTTTCATAGACATTAAATATTTATATAACGGCAGCTAATAAAGAAGTCACAGACAACAGATTTATTGCTCAAAATATCCGACATTTCCATTTTAACTCTAAATGGTTAGTTAAACAATTTAATAGAACAAAATTAAGAAACTTTGTTCTGTTAATAATAAATAAATAGCAAAGAGTTATTTGATATCTTCAAAAATGTTTGAAATTTAAAATAAAGTAAATTAAATTTTAAATTAAAAATGGTCATTTTAAATAAAGTTATATATAAATCACAATTACAATATTTTGTTATTACTTTACGTTATGTGTTATACTTTTGCCTCAAAAATTCCTTATATGTTATATATCCATTATCTCTGTTATAATATTATTTTATTGTTGAATTACTGCAATAAATAAAATTCTAACAATTGTCTAGACATTGTTTCAATGTGAATAGACAAGAGACTCCTTCATTGTATTTTATTACCTTGTTATCTAAGTGTTTGGTTTGCATTGAATATAAAAAAGAACCTCAACATCCTTCACCTAATGCTAGTTATTATGATAATAAAACAAACAAAAATTAATGTCTTGGTAAATCATGCGTATATTATAATAATCATAATACTCATTCGCTAAGTGGAACCTTTTGTGTTTTCTTGATAAACATTATACATAAATTTTCGATTTATTTGGCAACTTTAATATTTTTGTCGATAAATTCTAAAAGACAAAGTTAACAAAATCATTAGTAGAACTAAATTAACTAAGAAGAAAAAACTAAAACTGAACTAGAACTAAACTAGAACTGAACTAGAACTGAACTAGAACTGAACTAGAACTGAACTAGAACTGAACTAGAACTGAACTAGAACTGAACTAGAA
>NW_025811875.1:0-1945 GCF_022045245.1 Lucilia cuprina
GGTATACTTTAAGGTGGGTATTGGACCAATATTTTTGTATGTTACAAACATCAGCACAAACGTATAATACCCTCCCCACTATAGTGGTGTAGGGTATAACAAGGAATTTGCGGAAAATTGCATAATAATTATCAAGTATTTTAAAATTATTATACACCTTAAAAAAATCTACTTTCCGAAACAAGAAACAAAGTTTGCACAAACTTTTGGTGATTTTTAAAAAGTTGCACTTTTTAGGAAAATTAAAAAAAAAATCATTTTTTCAATAAAATAATATATACGTTTTCTACAACTGAAAACTGCAAGTGTTCGGAAATTGTTATATACACAAATAAAATATATATTCTATATTTTCAGTGAAAAGAAAAAAGGTTTGCGCAAATTATTTGTCGCAATTTTTTTGAAATTTGCCAATCCAATTAAACCAATTAAAAAGGTACCATTTTCCTTCTTTACCTCAAAAAGTTGGTAAAAAAAAGTATCAAACTATTCACTATTTACTTCCAAATAACAAACCGTTTAGTATGACCAAATCATAAGTCTTTTTAATAATTATAAAATTATAATTAAATAAAATTAAAGTTCCAGAAGAAAATTTTAGGATTTTTTACAATTTTGGGACTTTTTTCTTAATGTTCTAGAAACAAAAATTTTATTAAAAAAAAACTACAATATGCTTATGAATAGGCTAAAAGAGTATCAAAGAGTATTTTTATTACTTTTATTTTCAATTATTTTTACAAAGCTCATTTTCTTTAAAACACTTTAGCAAATACATTACTTAATGATTTCCTTTTCTTTTAATATAAATTTACTTAAACTTTTCAATAAACAAACACTTTTAAACACAATTTCTCTCTTAAAATAAACAGGCCATAGAAAGAGCTTTATTTTAAACTTTACATTTATTTACTCTTTCTTTTATTTTTAAAAGCTCTTTCACTTACTCTTTTTTTCTATTTTAACAAAAACTCATTTTCTTACTTAAACCACTTGCTTTTGCTTATTTACTTCTATTTTTTTATTTCCTCTTCTACATCTAACAATAACAATAAACACACACTCTCAATTAAACGAAACGACCGGCGGCGAATTGACGAAACTTTGAGCAAACTATATTGATACATTTTTTTTCAACAGCGCTGCCGGCAGCACTATTTTTCTTAACAACTTTTTTAACGTTAAATTAACTAATAAATGTTTTGATATTTTATTAAAATGTATATTATTCTTATAAAACTTTTTACGCTCTACATTTTTATCAAAAAATTACACTTTATAAAGCACTTTTTCTATATTAAATGATTTTTATAAAAATTTTCACGGAGACAACGAACCGAACCGACGAGAAATTAACTAAGAACTGAAAAATAAAGGAGAAACGGAAAAGGAGCTTTTAGTTGTGGGGTATAAAAGTAAAGTTAGAAAGAGATGGATAGAATGCGCATTTAACTAATAATTAACTGAATGAATACACGTATTAAGTGGTGTAAGCAGGAAAGTATTTAATGAGGAAAGGAAAATCAACGATTATTAGTTAAGTGGAAGTGAGTTAGATACACTTTAATTCTACATATTAAAGAAGAAGACAGAAGAAGAAAGGAAAATTGCTGATTAGTTAAGTTTTTATTAATGAAATTACACCACTACAATTCACTGGTGATATGCTAGTTTGGTACTTTTTTTAAAAAGTCCTTTAAAAATGTATATATTTATGTCTATAGTCCAGTCTATACTTCAGTCTATAATCTAGTCTAGTCTATAGCTAAATTTATAGTCTAGTTTATAGTGCATTATATAGTCTATTCTATAGTCTTGTCTATAGTGTAGTTTATAATCTAGTCTATAGTCTAGTCTATAGTCTAGGCTATAGTCTAGTCTATAGTCTAGTCTATAGTCTAGGCTATAGTCTAGTCTATAGTCTAGTCTATAGTCTAGTCTATAG
>NW_025811876.1:0-1083 GCF_022045245.1 Lucilia cuprina
AGAACTGAACTAGAACTGAACTAGAACTGAACTAGAACTGAACTAGAACTGAACTAGAACTGAACTAGAAATGAACTAGAACTGAACTAGAACTAAACTAGAACTGAAATAGAACTGAACTAGAACTGAAGAAAATTATTAGAAATTGATTGGATTACCTGTAAATTTTTTCCAAATTTTTACCAAAACCATTAAATTTAATTTAAAGTGATTTAATTCTTAAATATGCCACATGCCCACAACGAACTAAAAACTCTACAATTTAGATTTATTTATATTTCTGTGGTTTTCCATTTTGGCCCTCTTAAAAGTATTAAAATTCTATGTTACTAATTTCAAATAAAAAATCTATATATTAGATATGTAATGGCAATAATTGAAATTGGTTATTGTGTGGTTATTTGTTTGCTAAAATTAGCATAAATTTCAAATATGTATGTGTGTAGTAAGTATGCATGTATGTTTAGATAATGTAATATAATATTTATAAACAAAATCTGCAATTGTACGGGCACTTACTCGAATTATTTTATATATTGTTATTATAATAACAAACAAATCAAACATTGATAATGGTCATGAGGGTTTTTGCAAAATATAGAGTGAACGAAAACTAATGAATGTGCAACAACAACCCACAACTATTGCTGCCACACAAATAATTTTGACCAAAAACCAAATTGAACGAATTAAAATTATGAACACGTTTTAACGTAAATTTTACATACACATTTAAACTCAATATAATTTTAAAATAATACATTTTTTGAAAAAATAAAAAAATAAAAAAAATATATATATATTTATAGAATCAGATTGTTAAGTTTATTACAGCACATGTTACAATACTTTGACGATAATATTAAAAAAGTCGTATTTAAAAACGAAATATTTTTATTCTAGTTCAGTTCTAGTTCAGTTCTGGTTCAGTTCTAGTTCAGTTCTAGTTCAGTTCTAGTTCAGTTCTAGTTCAGATCAAGTTCAGATCAAGTTCAGTTCTAGTTCAGTTCTAGTTCAGTTCTAGTTCAGTTCTAGTTCAGTTCTAGTTCAGTTCTAGTTCAGTTCTAGTTCAGTTCTAGTTCA
>NW_025811877.1:0-1894 GCF_022045245.1 Lucilia cuprina
TTCTAGTTCAGTTCTAGTTCAGTTCTAGTTCAGTTCTAGTTCAGTTCTAGTTCACTTCTAGTTCAGTTCTAGTTCAGTTCTAGTTCAGTTCTAGTTCAGGTCTAGTTCTGTTCCGGTTCAGTTCTAGCTCTACTCTAGTTCTGTTCTAGTTGGACATTTTTTTATTTTGAAGTTATTTTTATGGTTTTATTTTGCAACTTTTTGGCAATAACAATTTTTGCACAAAATCTAATAATTAAATGCAATTAGTGTACAATGTTCTTTAGTTAAAAGTTCGCATTTTTTTCTAATAATAAATTTCCACCTCATAAAACTTATAAAAAATTATCGTTGTTGTTAGTTTATTACAGTAGTTACTAGTTAATAGCCTGGTACTCGTAATGTTTTGTTTTTAAACAATTGATATCTTTTTATTTATTTTTTATTTGTTTCAACTATTTGTAATTTCATGTTAAATTAGTTAAAAGTTTGTAAATAAACACATGTATTAAAGCGCGCAGAAAGTTGCGAATTCAAATTAGTTGTTTCTAGTTACGAGTCCTAATCTCAGTGGTGGAGGCAGCCCTTCCACATATGAATCGAACTGCACACGTATTTATTACTTATTCTCAAAGTCTTCACTTTAGCAATTACGGTACTTTAATGTATGCACTAGTATGTGTGAGAATAATTACTTGTTAGAGGGAGAAATGAGGTGGTCTGTTTATACGCGTGTTGATTTTGCTTGTTCTATGTAGACAGTATTGGTCAAAACTAAAAGGCATATAGATAAATTTACTTAAACATTATAAGTTTAGCAAATGTTCATCTGACAGAGACCCTTGAAAAACACAGCAAAAGTGTCATACTAATAACCAATAAAAATATATTGTTGCTAGATTCATTTATTGTCAAAAATTATATCTTAAAAAACAAAATAACTTATTTATTTTTACCATACTGTATTTACAATGTACACACGAACATGTATGCGTTTCTATTTACTGACTGTGTACTGTTCGGAAATCTAAACGCATTTTGTTGTTATTTAGTTCTAATTTGAAAATGATGAAATTCATTGAAACATAAGTACATATTTTTCCAACATACAAACAAACATACTCTGATAATAAACATAGTATTTTTACATGTTTAACTAAGTATGCATATGTTGTATTGTATTATATTGTATGATAAATGTATGTATAAATGTTGTATAAATAAATCTATGGAATTGTATTAGTTTTTAAACTTTTTTCCCTGCGAATTACTCAAAACAAAACAACTATTAAAAAACAAAAAAAAAACTATAATAATTTACGTAATTTGATTGCAGCAGTTAAGAGTCAAAAGTTGTATAAATCTGACTTGTTGTTGTTTTTGTTCTGATTTTATTCGCTTGATTTGTACATTATTATTGCGTCTATTAAGAGACGATGGGTAAAGAAAGAGTGAGAGGAGAGGACCGAAAAGAAAGTTTAACTTTTCACTGGGATTTTGTTTAAATTAAAACACACATGATTTAACAGATAATAATGTTTATTCCATTATAGAAATAATAAACAAATAGGAGTAAATATCTAGACATACACATATGGGTGTAAGTTTTTAATGGATTAAAGTTTTCCAACGCCCCGTAGAATTAGTCCCTCATTATATAATGAGTTAACTACTTGTTACCAACTACTGATGATAAAAGTATAAAACAATGACCTTTAACCTCAGTAGTTTGGTTGGTAGTTCTAGAACTAAACCAGAAATGAACTGCTAAACTGAATAAGAACTAAAATAAAACTGAACTAGAATTTAACTTAAACTGAACTAGAACTGAACTAGAACTGAACTAGAACTGAACTAGAACTGAACTAGAACTGAACTAGAACTGAACTAGAACTGAACTAGAACTGAACTAGAA
>NW_025811878.1:0-1832 GCF_022045245.1 Lucilia cuprina
TCTATAGTCTAGTCTATAGTCTAGTCTATAGTCTAGTCTATAGTCTAGTCTATAGTCTAGTCTATAGTCTAGTCTATAGTCTAGCCTATAGTCTACTTTATAGTCTAGCTTATAGTCTATAGTTTTGTCTATAGTTTATAGTCTAGTCTATAGTCCTCGGTCTACAGTCTGTAGATTACGATAGAATAAAAATAAAACATTTTATTAGACACACTTACTGACCCAAGATTTTGTTGGCGATGTGAGCATAACAAACGGTGAACTTTCGTCACTATCTTCGTACATTTAGTCTGTGAAAAAAGACACGGGTCACAGTGATAGACACAGCAACAGCAATAGTCGTAGTAGACGTTGTTATAGTTACAGCAAGAAGACAAAAAAAAATTATTACACTTTGTTAAAGATCTTATGATTTGAATTACTTTTCCCCCGGTTTACTTAAATTTTTACTTTTTCTTTCTTCAAGATTTTTTTCTCTTCTCTATTAGACAGTTTTACTACAAATGAAGTAGAAATGTATGTAATAGTGAAGGCAACATTAGAAATAAGCAAAAACAAAAATGTAAATAAATAAAAACAAAAACTGTTAAAAGAAAATAATATTCTTTTGTAGAAACTTATGTTTTTACTTTAGTGGACTTGCATATAATACATATATAATTTCTACAACTTTAACTATAATTTTGTTTTTGTTGTGTTTTTTTCTTTTTAAATGGTATTAAAGCAGCAAAGTACTATGAACACGTTTTCTCTATTACTTGCAGTGACAGAGTTTGGTATGATTTTTTATTTTCCTATTTTTGTAGAATTTTCTTATTCTTGGTTTGTGTTTATGTTAAAGTTGTTAAAATATGGTTGGTTGTACTTAAGCGACACTTGTGTCTTGACTATTAAGTAGAAATCGTAATACTTTTAGCCCCTACTACTACTACTACTCTATTACTCACAAACATAATTCTAAGCAGCGAGAAGTAAGGTTTGGTGTTAGGAAATAAATAAATGAATTTCTGCAATTCTGTGGTAGTGGTTGTGTGTTGTTGCCTGTTTCTAGATGCTGGCTACTTTTTCTTGTATTTTATTTTAAGTAGCATTTGCCAGAGTAAAATTAACGTTGTGATTTCTTGTTTTTTATTTGTTTTATTTAATTTTTTTCTGGCTACAGTCTGAAGATTTAGTATTTGTTGGGTGGGGTTTTTTATGTGTTTTTTTGTTGCTATTTTTAGTTGCCTTTAACTTAAACACCGTTGGGTAATTGCTATTTTATGTGTGAATTACATTAATTGACACTATTTAGAATTTTAATTATATTTAGAAAAAAAAAACATAAAGAAATATAGTCGGAGGTAAAGTAATAAACTGGTTAGTTTGTTGTTGAAAAAGAGAAATGTAAAAAGAAAAGTAAGTTTAAATAAATGAAAGATTTGCTTTAAATTTTTTTTAAACTTCTTTTTAATAAGGGAATTAGTGAAAAGGATAATTATTGAAAATTTTCTAACAAATCGAAAATTTTTTAAAAGTAAGGGAAATTTGCAAAAAAGTTACTAAAATGGGATATTTACAAAAAAAAATTACTTTCAAATTGAAAATATTTGGAAATTTCTTTTAAAAGCGTAATTTTGATAAAATTTATTTCAAAATAGAAATTCTTTAGAAATTTCCTTAAAAGGGATTTTTTTAGAAATTTTCTTTTAACAGGGACATTTTTTCAGTTCTAGTTCAGATTAAGTTCAGTTCTAGTTCAGTTCTAGTTCAGTTCAAGTTCAGTTCAAGTTCAGTTCTAGTTCAGTTCTAGTTCAGTTCTAGTTCAGTTCTAGTTCAGTTCTAGTTCAGTT
>NW_025811879.1:0-2392 GCF_022045245.1 Lucilia cuprina
ACTATAGTCTATAGTCTATAGTCTATAGTCTATAGTCTATAGTCTATAGTCTATAGTCTATAGTCTATGGTCTATAGTCTATAGTATATAGTATATAGTCTATAGTCTATAGTCTAGTCTAGTCTATAGTCTAGTCTATAGCCTAATCTATAGTCTAGTCTATAGACTAGTCTAGTCTATAGTCTAGTCAATAGTCTAGTCTATAGTCTAGTCTATAATCTAGTCTATAGTCTAGTCTATAGTCTAGTCTATAGTCTAGTCTGTAGTCTAGTCTATTGTCTAGTCTATAGTCCAGTCTATAGTATAGTCTATAGTCTAGTCTGTAGTCTAGTCTGTAGTCTAGTCTATAGTCTAGCCTGTAGCCTAGCCTGTAGTCTAGTCTAGCCTATAGCATAGTCTATAGTATAGTCTAGCCTATAGCTTAGTCCATAGTCTAGTCTAGCCTATATCCTAGTCTATAGTCTAGTCTTGCCGATAGCCTAGTCTATAATCTAGTCTAGCCTATAGCCCAGTCTATAGTCTAGTTTAAAACCGAGTCTATAGCCTAGTCAGAGTACGGTCTTCCGATTCTGATGCCTATATTTTGCAACTTTTTATTAAATAACTTCTGTAGCTATGTTTATTTACGGTTTTGTCGCATGTTTTGAAACGTGATAATTTTTTTTGAAAACATATTTTATTTTATGCTATCTTAACTTAATGTTTTATAAATTTTCTACTGCCTATTGTTGTTATTATTGTTGTATTTTTTTTTACTTGCAGTCTATTATATGAATTCCTAATGTGCAGGTTATAAAAATGACTCTGTAATCATACATTTTGTCTGTACATGACTCTACTATGTATGTAGCAAGTTACAAAATCATATTATGAATGGTATTGTATTTTGAACAAAAATATGATTTCTGTTTGAAAGCTTTTTTTGTTTTACATGGCACGAATTTTAAATTGTTTTGGAAAAAAATATAAAAAATAAACAATGACCACAAAAGTTTATAATTTTTAATTAAATGTAAACTATAGATAAGAGAAAAAGGTTAACAAACTTAAAATTTGTTCGGGAAAAAATGCGTATGCAATTAAGCAAAGTGATGTCTAAATTTAGCAAAATGTTAAAAAGTATAAAACTATTTACTATTGCATAAATATGCAACAAAAATTCTAATAATATCCAACAGTTAACCCACATTTCACTTCCATAAATCATTGAGTTTTTCTTCATATTTAATAACAGATTCTTCTCAACCTTAAATACATGTTCTGGAACATTTAATAGTTTTTAGTATTAACAACAAGTTTTTTTTACTATTTACTTTGTTTTCGCTGCCACAAAGTAATGCAAATATTGCATGCCTATAAGTTGCACTTAAATGCACAAGAAGCTGCAAGCAAAATTAGTATGTAAACAGCAACAAAAAAAAAACTTTGCTGAAAAGAAAAATTTGTTTTAAACACACAAAGGTATCGCATATAGTATTTGGAAAAGCTAAATAAAAAACAAACAACAAAAAAAGAACTGAAATGAAGAAAAAAAAATTAATAAATATATGAACACACACATCTCAGCAGCAGCAACAAACAACGGCAAAGTAGTTTTAAGTAAAAGGTAGTGAAAAAGTAGCAGCAACAACAAAATCTGTAATAATTGTTAAATGCTACTGACTTTTTGCAAGAAATAGCTGAGGCTTTTAAAACGGCTTGAATGGGGATAAAGTAGAATCATTAAACTAGACTATAAACTAGGCTATAGACTAGACTATAAATTAGACTATAGATTATACTATAGACTATACTATAGACTAGACTATAGACTAGACTATAGAATAGACTATAGACTAGACTATAGACTAGACTAGACTATAGACTAGACTATAGACTAGACTATAGACTAGACTATAGACTAGACTATAGACTAGACTATAGACTAGACTATAGGCTAGACTATAGACTAGACTATAGACTAGACTATAGACTAGACTATAGACTAGACTATAGACTAGACTATAGACTAGACTATGGACTAGACTATAGACTAGACTGTAGACTAGACTATAGACTAGACTATAGACTAGACTATAGACTAGACTATAGACTAGACTATAGACTAGACTATAGACTAGACTATAGACTAGACTATAGACTAGACTATGGACTAGACTATAGACTAGACTATAGACTGTACAGATTGTATAGATAACCCTGAATGTATAATCTGTAAGGACGCTGGAGTACGAAATACTAAACATTTTATTGGAAGTGCGATATGTGTAACAAACAGAAGAAGCGCAAATAACAGAAATGACTAAAGTTATCCAGATTAATCTTGGAAGAGGAAGACATGCGCAAGATTTACTGCTACATAAGTTGACCGAGAGCAATATTGATGTAGCTC
>NW_025811880.1:0-1339 GCF_022045245.1 Lucilia cuprina
TTAGAAAATGTTTAAAATTTAAAGGATTCATAAAGAATCTAGATTTCACAAAAACTGTAGATAAGTCAAAAATGCCAGTTATATTTTTGCGAAATCTTTATCTTTTGATATTTTTCCTACTTTCTCAAAGAATTTATCAAGAAAGTCAACTAAATAGTGAAATTTGCAAAATATTTCAATTTACTATAATAAACAGTTGAAATTCTAGAAATTATTCAACTTTTAAAATTCAAAGGTTACATAGATACACTAAAAAAGTTGACATAATTTACACTTCGTTAACAAAGTTAGAAAAATGTACAAGTTTCACAAAAACTATAGTATAAAATGAAAATTAAACATATATTTAATGGAATTCAAAAATTCTTTCAATTTAATAAACCGTTGAATTTCTTTATATTAGAAAGTTGTTGAAATTCAAAGGTTTCATAAAAAGACATAATTAGCAATTCGTTGAGAAAATTAGAAAATTGTATATGATTTTTTAAACAACTTTATCAGATTTCACAAAAAATCTAGTATAAGTCGAAAAATTAAGCAAATCGTTGAAGAATTTGTCAAAAATGTCAGCTCTATTTTTGTGGAATTTTAATTTTTTTGACATTTCTCTAATTTTATCAAAGACTTTCTCACGAAAGTCAACTAAATAGTGAAATTCAGTGATATTTAGATTTACTAAACAGTTGAATGTTTAGAAATTACAAAATGTTTAAAATTCAAAGTTTTCATAAAAACTATAGAAAAAGTAGACATACTTTTTGCAATTCGTTAAAATTCGAAGGATTCATACAAACTCTAGAAATAACTTTTAATTCGTTAAGAAAATTAACAAGTAAGAAAGTATAGTCGGACATGGCCGACCATATAATGACCTACACCATGAGTATATTTTTAAAATTTTTACTAGAATGAAACTTTTATGTTGAATATTATTCCAAAATATAAAAATAAAAAAACTAAAATTTCTAAATGAGGCTTTACATAGGTCAAATATGGGCCGATCCTCAGTAAATTTGGGAAAAGGATATATTTTTAAATAACAGTTAGTTTTGTTGAGTTTCATTGCGATAGAAATGGTTACAAGTCAATTTTAGACGTTTAAGACATTTTTTTGAAGGGGGTTTGTATGGGGGCTAGGGTCAAATAAGGGCCTATCCTTACAAAAATCTGCGGTGTCTTTATACTTATGTAAAACTTATTTGTGCCAATAGAAGAGAGATAAAAGAATATTTGAACATTTAGACAACTTTTAAAATTCAAAGGTTTCATAAAAACTCTAAAAAATAGACATATTTACACTTCGTAGAGAAAATTAGAAAAATGTACAAGTTTCACAAAA
>NW_025811881.1:0-1319 GCF_022045245.1 Lucilia cuprina
GAACTAGAACTGAACTAGAACTGAACTAGAACTGAACTAGAACTGAACTAGAAATGAACTAGAACTGAACTAGAACTGAACTAGAAATGAACTAGAACTGAACTAGAAATTCACCTATATCAGATTAAGGAGACGTTTAAATTATTTTAGCGACATTCAGTGGAATCCCAATAGCAGACTATTTACTCCAATTTGTTTATTTTTACTCTTAAATTTAAACATTTCAATATTCTAAAAATTTGCAATGATTTCTATGTGTTATCAAGTTTTGTAAAGTCTTCTTGTATATACTCTGTTTGTTAAGGCCTTTGCACTAGTAAGATGTATTTAAAAATTTATAACATGTCTACAGGAAAAGTGAACGTTAAAAGTCGTAGGAGAAAAACTTTTTTTCACTAAGAATACTTTCTATACAGCAATTTGCAAAAAAAAACTCATTTCCTATTTCGCGTTCAACTACGTAAATTATTTATTAGTTTTGCAATGGCAGACATAAACTAACAATGTTTAGGAAATAGATGTCAAAATAAATTTTTCAATTTGATGTGAAACTTTGTTTAAGATGTGATGATTGTGTAGGAAACGGGGCAAGGGGTATGTAGTTTATTTTGTGTCAAATTGCTGGTGAAAGTTTGTTTAAAAAATGTAAAAGTATCATGCATACCAAATTTGTCAATATGTTACTATTGCAAGAAACAAAATATACAGACTTGATACAGGAACCGAAATGATTAAATATGATTAGTGTTGTAAATATACAAGTGATTATACGATTCACATTAAATATATATTTCCAGCTGAATAGTAAAAAAATTATTTATATCAAATGTTTGCGCTAAAAATATTTCTTTATTAAAACTATTTCCGTGCGTGGAACCGACCTTACATATGTTTTTAACTACTTCTCAGAAATAATCAAAATAAAAATTTGATAAACATTTTCAAAATATGATACCAGACACAGCAACTTAACATCATAAAAATATGTTATTTTATTGTCAATAACAATAAAAAAATAATTTATTTAAAAAATAAATATAGACATTATAGTCTATATAGATAAGAAATCTTTGAGCTATCAAAAGGTGGTACATATGTTTTGTAAACAAAGTGTAATATTTGGTATACAACTCCACTGTTCCGCTCTTATCTATGCCACCGAAAATATTATTATTAATGGTAAAGTTTGAAAAACAAATTAAAATATTATATTCTAACTCAGTTCTAGTTCAGTTCTAGTTCAGTTCTAGTTCAGTTCTAGTTCAGTTCTAGTTCAGTTCTAGTTCAGTTCTAGTTCAGTTCTAGTTCAGTTCTAGTTC
>NW_025811882.1:0-1698 GCF_022045245.1 Lucilia cuprina
GACTAGACTATAGACTAGACTATAGACTAGACTATAGACTAGACTATAGACTTGACTATAGACTAGACTATAGACTAGACTATAGACTAGACAATAGACTAGACTATATACTATAGACTATGCTATAGACTTGACTACAGTCTAGACTAGAATATAGACTAGACTATAGACTAGAATTATGTCGATTAAATTATTTAACTGAGTCTAACATATTCATCTCTAGATTTTTTTCCCAAATCCTAAAAAAGTTATATTTGTAATGCATACATTTTTTTACATACATATATTTTGTACTAAAGACCAAAATTTAAAAGAACAACATACATAAGATGACACAATATTAGAAACGTGAATAGAAAACTCAAACAAAAATAAAAAAATTATTAAATATTTCTTAAAGGAATAAAAATCTTCATACTTTTCCTCCAAAAGCAAACATCTAAAAGAGCAAAATAGTCTAAATATCGTTGAAAAAAGCATTAAACATTTTACCCACCCACTAGTTTAATCCCAGAAAGAGGAATAGAACTACAAATTCAGTAGAGTTTAAATTAACACACAGAAAGAAACTGTAAGAATACAAAAAAAAAGTAAAAACGGAAGGAAAATAAAAGTTTAGATGGCGGCAAAACATGAACAGCATCGTTAGCAGCAGCAGTAGGAACAACAACAAACAAATAAAACAAGCAGGCTGTAACAGCAGCAAGCATATCGGCAACATCATCAACAACAGTTGTTTAAACACAATTTTATAAATAGTACAACAGCAACATCAAAATGAAAGAGAAAATTTTTGTTGTACCATAAAGGAAATGGAAAGGGGAGCATGAAGTTATTATGGCATCCTGCTTAAAAGAACCTACTAAAATACAGAGTGTTAAAAGTGTAAAAACAACTATATATTTATAATTTTTTGGAAAAATGAAAAGAACTCATGGTTTTTTTGTTTTCTTATAAGAAAACCATTACGAATGAAACCCACTAAATAAACAGCAGACATATTTAATGACATTATTTCAACAACAACAAAAACAGCAACAAAAAGTGAAAGTTTTTTTTAAAAGTAAAGGAATTGTGTTGAGCAAGACAAATACGTGAACAGATAAAAATATAAATGAGTTTTTTAAACATTAACAAAATTTAATATTCTCTAAACCAAGCAGCCAACAACCAACCCCCTAAACAATTCTTTTTAACAGGCACTTAAAGTTGTTAAAATTCATGTTTTAAAATGTTTAAAACAATTATGTTAACATTAAAAAGCTGCAAAAAAGAAATTTTAATATAAGATATACATATTTTTAAAAGAAGCATTTGTACATTACAAATGTAAATTGCAGATTTTAGAAAGAAATTGTAAAGAAGAAGAAATCATAAGAAGTTTTAATTAAAGTCAAAGAGTTTGTCTTTATTTGCCGAGAATGTTTCACTGCCGGAACATTTAAAAAGAAATTGGAAATTATTTTATAAAACATTTAAAAAGGTTTTTCAACATTTTAAATTTAAAAAGGTTTTCAAACATTTTAAAGTAAAAAATTTAAATTGTTTCCTTTTAAGTTCTAAAGATCTAAAACAAAAGTAAAAAATAATTAGAACAGAACTAGAACAGAACTAGAACAGAACTAGAACAGGACTAGAACAGAACTAGAACAGAACTAGAACAGAACTAGAACAGAACTAGAACAGAACTAGAACAGA
>NW_025811883.1:0-1018 GCF_022045245.1 Lucilia cuprina
TGCAAATATCATTTATAGTTTTCATGTTATAGCAGTGGTTTATATATCTTTTTATTGCATTATAGTTGCCATTTTTTTGGTATATAATTTGTTGCAGAATATATTTTTTGAAAATGGCCATTTAGTCATTTAGGTATCATTTTAAAGAATTATGATTGCACTTTAATATGGTGTGTCATTTGTGGCATAATGTGTTCGTCTAAAAAATGATCAATTTGAAGGATCGGTAGAATTGTTGTTCTATGTTTAAAAACGCTGTGATTTGAGGTTCCGATATGGTTGCAAATAACTTTGACAGTTTTTGTGCTAGGACAGTCGTTTATGCACCTTTTTAAAGCATTAAAATTGCCATTTGTTTTGGTATATAATTTACTGCATAACGTATTTTTAGAAAATGGCCAGTTGGATAGATCGGTAGAATTATTTTCCCTGGTTTAAAAAGGCGGAAATTTGAAGTTCCGATATGGTTGTGAATATTTTGACAGTTTTCATGCTATGACAGTCATTTATGCATCATTTTAAAGCATTATGATTGTACTTTAATTTGGTATATCATTTGTGGCATAATGTGTTCGTCTAAAAAATGATCAATTTGAAGGATCGGTAGAATTGTTGTTCTATGTTTAAAAACGCTGTGATTTGAGGTTACGATATGGTTGCAAATAACTTTGACAGTTTTCGTGCCAGGACAATCGTTTATGCATAATTTTAAAGCATTACAGTTGCACTTTGTTTTGGTATATAATTTATTGCATAATGTATTTTTAGAAAATGGCCAATTGGATATATCGGTAGAATTATTTTCACAGCTTTAAAAACGCGGTATTTTGAGGTTCTGATATGGCTACAAATAACATTGACATTTTTCACAGGTTTGGAAATGCGGTAATTTAAGGCTCCGATATGGTTAAAAATATCTTTAATAGTTTTCATGTTATAGCAGTCGTTTATATTTCTTTTTATTGCATTATAGTTGCCATTTGTTTTGGTATATAATTTGTTGCATAATATATTTTTA
>NW_025811884.1:0-2544 GCF_022045245.1 Lucilia cuprina
ACTAGACTATAGACTAGACTATAGACTAGACTATAGACTAGACTATAGACTAGACTATAGACTAGACTATAGACTAGACTATAGACTAGACAATAGACTAGACTATGGCTGGTCTGTCTTGTTTTTACTTGTTGCTTCAAAAAATTGCTTAGAAATTGTAACAAATAACTTTCAATCCGATTTCTGCCAACAATTGTGTTGTCATGCAATTATTACTATTTATAAAGCAGACAAAGCAACATGTTATTTAAGAACACAGACATAGACTACAAATTGTCATGCATATTTATAGGTCATGAATATGACTTAAAGGGACAAAAATCCTCATTTTTGGAGAAAAATTAAATAAAAATTTCTGAGAATTTGAAATGCATTAATAAAAAATAAAAATATTTTCCAAATATTTTAAAATTGAAGCGATAAGCATTTTTTGTATAGTAATTTTAAGCTTTAAATTTAAGACAATAGGTATAATGTTATTTTACCTATTAAATGTTTAATAAAACAAAAAATAAACTCTTGAAATGTATTTGTTTCTAATTATAGTTTAATTTGTGGTTGTTACACTGACATTAACATGTAGTCAATACACAAAGGATATAATTAATAAATTGTTTAATCATGGTTGAATAACAACTTATATTTGGAATGAAATTGTGTGTATGTAGTTGTATGTTTTGTATATAATTTCTAATTGAAATACAAATATTGGATTTTCCTGCGAAATAATCTGTTGTGAAATTTTTTATGATTAGAGTCTGTCATAACTTCTATACAATTAAAAAAAACTGTAACACAATATTTAATTGAATTAGAATATAGGTTTAGTGGTACGTATACGTTATATGGAATTTCTTTAAATAACAATCATACGTCTAGTAGTTGTCATATGTTTATTTAATTACAGAAATTTATAAATAAATATTATTTTATAACATTTTGTATTTATCTTTTGTATTTATAACAATTATTTGCATAAGTTTCAATAATTAATTTCAAATGTTGTATTCATTATTCTAATTTTGCATTTTTGTTTAAGTTTTTGAATTGAAGTTAAACAATTTACCTGTCATGTTGTTTTGTGTTATGTTGATGTTCTTTTTGTGCGGTTTATGTTTAAAGTTGTTTGTGTTGTCACTTTTTTCTTGTTCCTTTTGCAATTCAGGTTCATTTTTCTTTTCTTTATCCTTGTCAGTAATTTTATCTTTGTTTTCTGTGATGTTGGTCTGATGGGTTTTTTATGAAATGTTTTATTGTTTTTAGGAAATAAATAAGATTTGTTTTATTATTTTTGTTATTATTTTGCATTGTTGTGGTTTCTATTTTTTCATTTATATTTTAGTTGATATTTATAATTTATTTTTCAAGCAATTAGAAAAGCACCTGAAAATTAAAGGTTTTTAAATTTTTATAAAATTTTAACTAAATTCCTGTTAAACTCAAAAAAAAAATTCATTCCATAAAAAATTCATTTCAACATTTCCGTTTTAGTTAAAATATTCCATATTTTTATTCAAAATGTTATTCAATATCAAATTATTATGAGTCAATAACACGCAATAGTACAACATTTGTTTTCCCATTTCTAATTACAAAAATTTGCAATGTTTAATATCCAAACTGTCTGTTGACAAGTTTGTTTCTTTTATAGAACAATACAAGGCTAATGACATTAAGACAAAAACAAACAATAGCCTATAATTCACTTTCCTTGTAGCTCTTGGTGATTTGTAGTAAAATTTCGAATTATTTTTTTTTAATATTTAAAAATTTATTCTTTCAAAGATATAATGCAAATTAGGACATCTGTATACATACGTGTTTTAATTTTAATTTATATTTTTTTTAAGTCAAACATATGACAAGAAAAACTTACCAAAGCAAAATTAACAAAATGCTTAGCACAGTAGAGAAATGGAAGGACACGCAAAGGACTACACTCACCAAATAGTCCCTTTTTACTATATAAACAAATATATGATAATGCTTGTTTACACATATTCAACCACGTGTATAAAAATTCTATCTACACAAATACATACATAAATGCACACATACATATTTATATTCTTATTTTTTCTTCCTTTTACAACTTTGCCTCAAGTAGATTAGCGGTAGGTTCATGTTTGTTTTAACAATATTTGTTGAAATTTAATAAAATATTTTTAAAATTTAACAAGAAGAAAATAAAAATTTTGGTTTTGGTATTTAACAAGGATTATTGAAGTAGCTTAAGAAATAAATTTTCAATTTAATTGCTTACATATTTTTATTAAGATTCAAGAAACTGTATTAGAACTGAATTAGAACAGAACTAGAACAGAACTAGAACAGAACTAGAACAGAAATAGAATAAAACTAGAACAGAACTGGAACAGAAGTAGAACAGAACTAGAACTGAACTAGAACTAGAATAGAACTAGAATAGAACTAGAATTAGAACAGAACTAGAACAGAACTAGAACAGAACTGGAACAGAACTAGAACAGAACTAGAACAGAACTAGAACAGAACTAGAACAGAACTAGAACAGAACTAGAACAG
>NW_025811885.1:0-1558 GCF_022045245.1 Lucilia cuprina
GACTAGACTAGGCTATAGACTAGACTAGGCTATAGACTAGACTAGGCTATAGACTAGACTAGGCTATAGACTAGACTAGGGTATAAACTAGACTAGGCTATAGACTAGACTAGGCTATTGACTAGACTACGATATAGACTAGGCTATTGACTAGACTACGATATAAACTATGCTATTGAATAGACTACGATATAGACTAGGCTATTGACTAGACTACGATATAAACTATGCTATTGACTAGACTACGATATAGACTAGACTAAATTGTAGACTATACTATAGACTATATTGATAATAGCCCATTCTATAGATTAGAACAGAGTAAATTTTGAATCGCCTCTGTTTCATAGTTCCTTGCGATGTGTGTATTAAGTCTTCAAAATACTGTAAATTTCTACCATGACTACAATTTTAATACAAAATACGCGTCCCTAATTTCCTTTAAACTAATTTAGAAGTGTTTTTATTTCATTAAATTTCGATTATTATCGTAATTATTTGATTACAACGAAAGTAAAACTAACTACTTACATTGGAAATTCATTTAATTGTTCATGATTGCCCGCCAACTTTTCGTATGTGTTTATGTATGATTGCGGTTTGATGCCACCCTGATTCCAGTACAAGACCATTATAACGAATATGGTGGCGGTGAGTAGCATGAGTAAAGCTCTACGCAATGAAACGGCTAAAGCCATTTTGACAATGTAGCGTAACCTAAAAAAAAGGAAAAAATAAAATATTATTAAAAAAATCGAAAATGAAGAATGATTTGAAATAAAACAGTCGTTGATTTAAAAATGATTCTTAGACATGCACATTAATAAAAAAAGCCAACCATTAAACGGAAATTCGCATTAAATGGAGAAAAAATTTTTAGCTTTATAGGCAGAGCTAAAAATAAAACCAATAACAAGCAAAAATATATATTGGAAAAAAATTTATGACCTAAACTAAAACTAATGAAATTGAGGTTTAATAACACATTTAGCAAAAGGGAAAAATGTAAAAATAGGAAAAATGGAGGACTGAGTCTTAGTTTTAGAAGTATAACATACAGGCCTGTCACATATAGCCCCGATTATAGTCTATAGTATATTCTACAGTCAAGTCCACAATCTAGTCCATAATCTATCCCTAGTTTAGTATATTTTATTGTACATAGTCTAATTTATAGTCTAGTCTATTTTATGGTCTATAGTCAAGTATAGATTACAGACTGGAGTATACACAGTCCAGTCTATAATCTAGTGCATAGTCTAGTGCATAGTGTCTAGTTTATAGTCTAGTCCAAAGTCTAGTCTAATCCCGTCTATAGTCTAGTATATTCTCGTCTATTGTCTAGTCTGTAGTCTAGTCTATTGGCTAGTCTATAGTCTAGTCTATAGTCTAGTCTATAGTCTAGTCTATGGTCTAGTCTATGGTCTAGTCTATAGTCTAGTCTATAGTCTAGTCTATTCTACAGTCTAGTCTATAGTCTAGTCTATAGTCTAGTCTATAGTCTAGTCTATAGTCTAGTCTATAGTCTAGTCTATAGTCTAGTCTATAGTCTAGTCTA
>NW_025811886.1:0-1535 GCF_022045245.1 Lucilia cuprina
ACTAGACTATAGACTAGACTATAGACTAGACTATAGACTAGACTATAGACTAGACTATAGACTAGACTATAGACTAGACTATAGACTAGACTATAGACTAGCCTATAACTAGACAGACTAGACTAAAATATTTAAAATTTGTTTAAATCTGACATGCCCTCCAGCAAGACAAAAAAATTCAATTTTTCTTTAAACATTATTTATACAAAAAAAACATACATATACATAAATATAATGTGTCTTCAGTGAAGACCAAAAAAAAAAGCAATGAAAAAATAGAAACGAGACTCATCTTAGTTCTCGTCATCATCCACTGGAGTTTTCTTAAAATTTACATACAAATAAAGTATAAAAATTTCCACAATTGTCGTTTTGGTTTAAAACCAACACGAATACACAAAAATGAATCTGTGCATTTAAAATATTATAGAAAAAAATGCAAAATACAAAAAATAAAGAACATAAAAATGAAATTTATCATTGTTTCAATTTAAATGACAACATGAATATTCATGAACATTATTACATAACAAATTCAGCGACATTTTAACAAAAAAATAGAAGAACAAATCTAAAACTGAAAATATAAAAATCCACAAAAGAGGACACTAAACATAAAACAGAAAAGAGCAATTGCCTCTAGAACAAAAAGAAAAGAAACATAGAAACACACGCCAGCCACCCTATTAAACTCAAGGGGCATTTCTGGGAAAAAAGAAGAATACATTAAAATTTGAGTACAAACGAAAAAATAAGAAAAATATTTAACAAATTCAAAAAAGTACACAGAGTAGAATGTGAAAAAGATGGCAACAAACACTTTTTTTTAAATACACACAGTTTAAAGCTTTTCAGAAGAATTGTAACCATATCCACGAAATACATATAAATATGCATATGTTACACTTCTACAAACATACATATGTATGTATACATGTTTGTTTTTTACCAGCTGATGACGGTAGTGGTTGCTTTCCTTAAATGTCAAGTTACAATAGCAATTTGTAACAATTGAACATTTTTATTCATTTTTTTTCTTTAACGAAAAACGGGAATATATTTTTTTCGGTTTATATTCATCTTTTTTGTATTTAATTAACTTGCATATGGAAACTTCGAAAAGATTTGTGTTGTTTTATATTTTCTTCTTTTTCTGCGTTGCATTCAAGTGCAAACAAAATTGCACTTGACTTAAAATTTAGTTAGCGTTAATATTCAAATAAGTTTGTATGTTTTCGGTTAGGGGTATTCGTTTTGCAAAAGTGAAAAATGCTACCAACTGATATCTAGTTTATAGGCTAATCTAATCTAGAGTCTAGTCTGGGGTATAGTCTTTAGTCTAGTTTAGGGAAATCTTGTCTATCCTAGTCTATTTTAGTATAATAGTCTAGTCTAGTGAAGTCTATAGTGGATTCTATAGTCTAGTGTATAGTCTAGTCTATAGTATAGTCTATAGTCTAGTCTATAGTATAGTCTATAGTCTAGTCTATAGTATAGTCTATAGTCTAGTCTATAGTCTAGTCTATAGTCTAGTC
>NW_025811887.1:0-6028 GCF_022045245.1 Lucilia cuprina
GCCTTTTAAAGGCAAATGTATGAAATAGTATTTTCACCAAAACAAAATCTTTTAGGTGACATTTAAAACAATTTTTATCAAACGATTTCTTTCTTTGGTTGAAATATTTGTAGTAAAGTTCTTGTTATTTTACTATTATTACGAAATGTCTTTTTGTAAGTCATAGTTTAGTAGGTACAGAAATCTTTAAATCTATTTGCGACATTAAGATATTAGTATTAAAAATATTTCGCCAAAAATATATAGTTTCACCAATTATACTAATTTTCTTTTGTAAGTCATAGTTTAGTAGGTACATAAATCTTTAAATCTATTTGCGACATAAGAGATTAGTATTTAGGTAAAATTTGTAGTTTGTTTGTTTTTAATAGTCCAAGTTTTAAAATTCGAGATTTTGAACTTGTTGCATTTAAAATAGACAGACAAAATATGCAGTAATCGAGGCCATTAGATTTACATTTATAAGATGTGGTAATGTTGCAGATTACGATATGCATAGTAGAATAAAATTGATTAAAGTAGATCCGTGATTTCTGCACAGAAATACGTTGCACTTTTTTCAATTGAGACACAATTTCTAATTTTTATAAGTATTTTTTTCCTATATTTTATCTTTCCCATGAATTGCATAAATTTAACTGAAACTATTATCTTTTTGGACTCATTCATATTATTTTGGTGGAAAAATTCTTAATTATCAATCGAAATAACATATACATATTATTCTCTAACTTGATTTACATTTGGTTTTACACTTCGTAAAAGTAATCGATTTTTGTTGCTAGTTATCTGAATATTAGATTTTAAATTTTCAAGTTTGCTTCTTTGTGTTTTTTTTTTGTTAAAATATTTGTGTAAAGATTTAATATCTTTGCCAAAGTTGACTTAAATTTTCAAACTCTTCCGTACAATCGTAATGAATACGAGAAATTCTGCTCGTGGCAACATAAGCAATACTGGTACTCGTGGTAGAATCAATAGAAGAAGCACTTCTGCTTCCAGAAACAATATTTCCATTGAATTGCAAGATCCTTTACCTAAAACGAGACCAAAGGTTGTTCATTCACCCACAGCCAAGACCCCAGTTCATAAAACCAAACCTTATAACGAAGTTCAGGAACCAAGTAATTTTGATTTGTCTACTTCCTATATATCTGCTTCTAACCCCGTACAGAGAACTCAAAGTTCAAATACGTTAAACTCACCTCCTGCTAGTACTTCAGCTGCTAAGCTTGTAGAGAGAACACAGAGTTCAAGTAGTTTGCCAACATCCTCACTTTTTCATGACATTGTGATCATGGACAACCAAGAATTATCTGCTCATGCAAACGTATTTTTTCCAATTAGTGGAAGAGCTTCGGACGCCATTCCAAATCCAGTTACCAATCCCTCATGTCAAACACACACAGTTCAAGATAATAATGTTCCCCTTGTTTCGACCAATAATAATTCAAACTCAAACGTAGGTACACCTTTTGATACTCTTATTGCTCTTATGGAACAGTCCATGAGAACTACTCGAGAAGAATTTCGAAAAGAGCTCAATTCAATAAGAACAAGCATTTCGCAAATTGGCGTTACAAACCAATCAAATACATCGCGACCGCCTGAGTCCAATTATACAAACTTTAATACTCCCAATTCTATTAGTAATAGATTATCCAATAACCAAAGTAGCTTACCTAAGGACGAAGACAATAACGTAAAGATAGAAAAATGGAAAATCTGCTATGACGGTTTAGGGTCGGTTTCAGACTTTCTTTTTAAAGTAGAAACCCTTTGTACTCGTTCCAAGTGCTCCGAGGAACATTTGTTGTCAAATTTCCATGTCCTTTTGGAAGGAAAAGCCGAAAATTGGTATTGGCTATTTTCCAGGCAAAATAGAAATATCACTTTCCCCATGTTGCGTCATGCTCTAACTAAAGAGTTTGGTCACCTCGAGTCCGACCACGACGTCTTGTTGAAAATGTCTTCGCGTAAGCAACAATTTAAGGAGTCATATGATGACTTTCATTCTGCAATCGTATCCATGAACCTTAGACTACAAAATCCTTTACCAGACTCGACATTGATAGAAATATTAAAGAAAAACTTAAATTCAAACTTGCGATTCTTATTATTTAACGCTGACTCAAGAGATATAAATCTGTTCAGGGATACAGCTCGAAAGGCAGAGAAAGTTATCAAGGATTCAAAGTTTCAAAATCCTTCGGGTACTTCTCGAAATGTAAGTGAAGTTGAGGTCTTATATCCAGATTCGGATGATTCCGACCCTCAAATTGAGGCAATATCTTACAAAGAAAGAAAATATAACAATGATTACTCTAAAATACAATGCTGGAACTGTTCTTCATATGGGCATTCGTACATCTACTGCTCAGAAGAAATTAAAAATCCTTTCTGTTTCAAATGTGGTACCAAAGGCGTTTTGACACCAAAGTGTCCAAACAACCATAACCAGGGAAACAGAAAAATGGGCGAACTGGCGACCGGGGACACTCGTCCATTCCACAAAACCCCGAGTTTCAATTAAACTCTCACAAACTTAACTATTTCCCTAATATTCCTGAAAATTGTGAATTAGTGAAAACTAATTCCATTTCCACACAAACAGATTTTTCTCGTTTTAATTACAAATTCTCATCTACAAAGAAACCTAATCTAAAAATCTTTAAATGTAGATTACGGTATAGAAAACGAAGGCATTTTAGAAAACTTTTGGAAACAACATTTATTCATGGCACTGATGACAGACCTTTTGCGAAGGTAAAGGTTTTTGACGAAACTTTAATAGGACTTTTGGACTCAGGAGCAAATGTTTCAGTCTTGGGTAAATCCTGTTTAGAGTTTTTGGAAAATGTCAATGCTTCTTACAAACCTATTAAGTCTTCTGTTAGAACTGCTAATAATTCTAAGCAAAATGTGATTGGGTTCTGTACTCTACCAATTTTATTTAAAGGTGTTGTTAAAAATATAGGGTTTTACTTAGTCCCATCGCTGAGTCAAGAGGCTTATTTCGGGGTAAACTTTTGGCGCGAATTTGCTTTGGCACCTGATATAGTTCCTTGTATTTCTTCTATAGAATCGGAAGTGTCTTGTGACTCAAAGCCTGATGGAAATTTTCATGTCTTATCTCCAGAGGAGAAATTGATTTTTGATGAAACAATACTTAAATTTCCATCCTACGAAAAACTTGGCTTAGGATGCACAGATGTTTTAGAACATCATATTGATACAGGTGACGCTGTCCCTATCAAGAGTAGACACTACCCACTTTCACCACCAAGGCAACAAGAGGCCTACGAAGAAATAGATAGGTTACTCAGAATGGGTGTAATAGAAGAGTCGAACTCCCCTTGGTGTTCCCCAGCCGTTTTAGTAAGAAAACCGGGCAAAGTAAGATTATGCATAGATTGCAGAAAATTAAATGCAGTAACGAAAAAGGACTCTTACCCATTACCCCATATAAACGGCTTGTTAAGTAGGCTTAAAGATACATTTTTTATAAGTGGGATTGACCTTAAGGATGCTTTTCTACAAATTAGGCTCACTGAGTCTTCAAAAGAAAAAACCGCCTTTGCAATCCCGGGAAAGCCCTTATACCATTACAAATATATGCCATTTGGACTTTGTAATGGTCCCCAGACCATGAGTCGCCTCATGGATAAGGTAATCCCATCGCGCCTGAGGGAAAATGTGTTCATCTATTTGGATGACTTACTTGTCTGTAGTCCAGACTTTCAGTCTCACATGAACCTTTTGTCTCAGGTTGCCACCTGTTTAAAAATGGCTAAACTCACTATAAATGTCAGCAAAAGTAGTTTCTGCAAGAAGGAAATTAAGTATCTGGGATACATAGTTGGCAATGGATGCCTAAAAGTGGATCCAGAAAAAGTGGAATCCATCGTATCTTTTCCTTTACCAAAAACACCAAAACAGGTCCGTCGTTTCATCGGTATGACCAACTGGTATAGGTCGTTTATTAACAATTTTTCAGACCTTTCCGGACCCTTAACAGATTGTTTGAGAAAATCTCAGAAACCCTTTTGTCTAACTGATTTTGCAAAGTCATCTTTCGAAAAACTTAAACAAGCCCTTTCATCTGCACCTGTGTTGGCTCAACCTAACTTTAAAAGAGAGTTCATTATACAGTGCGACGCTTCTAAAGTTGGTGTTGGTGGGGTTTTATTTCAGTACGACGACGAAGACAAGGAACATCCTATTGCATACGTCTCTCAAAAACTGAATAAAGCACAAACCAATTATACCGTAACAGAGCTAGAATGTTTAGCAGCAATTGTATGTGTCAAAAAGTTTCGTCCTTATATTGAAGGACTCCCCTTCCGTATCATAACGGACCATAGCTCCCTTAAGTGGCTTATGTCACAAAAGGATTTGAGCGGACGGTTGGCCCGCTGGAGCCTTCAACTACAAAGGTTTGACTTTCTCATTGAACATAGAAAGGGATCCCTAAATGTGGTACCGGATTGCCTTTCGAGAATGGATGTGGATGAAATAGTACAATCTGACATAGACTTGGAAGTTGACTTACTTTCCCCTCAATTCGATAGCGATGAGTATAGAAAACTTAGGGAAAATATATCAGATAGTGGAGAATCATTGCCAGATCTTAAAATATTGGATAATCATATATTCAAACGCGTAAAGTTCAGGCAACCCGGTGAAGAAGACGAAAACGAATTATGGCGTCTTTGGATTCCAAGCTCGCTCTCTCAAGAGGTAATTAAAACAGCTCACGACTCGGATCTTTCGTGCCACGGTGGTTTAACTAAAACTTTGTCGAGGATACGCCAAAAGTATTTCTGGCCTAATATGGCAAAAGACGTCAAAGAATTTATAAATAATTGCGATATTTGCAAGTGTGTTAAGTCCACAAATACCATTTCAAGACCATTAATGGGAAATCAATTTATCACAAACAGGCCATTCCAAAGGTTTTACTGTGATTTTCTTGGACCATATCCATTCACAAAAGCGAAGAACTCGGTAATTTTCATTTGTTTGGACCATTTAACTAAATTTATTTTTCTTAAACCCTTAAAATCTGCCACTTCCACAAATGTTATTTTATTTTTTCAAACTGAAATATTTCCAACGTTTGGTGTGCCTGAATATGTGCATAGCGATAATGCTAAACAATTTACATCGAAGGAGATTAGTGATTTTTTCAAACTTTATGAAATAAAACATATTACTACGGGTTTCTACGCACCCCATTCAAACGCTTCTGAGCGAGCAAATCGTGAAATTATCACTAAAATCAGATGTTTCTTAAAAGACCGAAAAGAGCATTCAGATTGGGATAAATTTATTCCCCAAATATTATCAATTTTAAGAAGCGATTACCATTCTTCGATTAACTGTTCACCCTACTATGCCACATTTGGTCAGAACATGATCCAACATGGCTCAGCATATGAAATTTTAGAAAAGCTTGGATGCCTATCTGGAGAAGATTTTGATGTACAGAATAATGTAGATAAGTTGTCGAAAATAAGAGAAGCCATTAAGAAAAATCTAATTAACGCTCACGAAAAGGCATCAAAAACATATAATCTAAGGAGTAAGCCAATAGAATTTCAGAAAGGTCAGATCGTTTATAGAAAAAATCACATCCTTAGCAACATGTCGAAGCGTATTAATCGAAAATTCATGCCAAAATTTATTAAATGTAAGATAAAAGAAAAGATCGGTAGAAATCTATATGGCATCGAAGATTTGAAAGGAAAATATATCGGAAAATATCACACATCTGATCTAAAATCTTAAATTTTATTGCCCGGCTTTGTGGATCGTGCCCCACGTTTCAATACTAGCGAATAATAAAAATTGCAATGCTTTACATTAAAAATCGTTTTACTGTTCAATCTTAAATATTAATATTTACGATCGAAGCAGTTTTGTTGCGATTTTTACACATAAATTCAAACATATTGTAAAATTATTCATTTTGCTTTATTATAAATAACAAATGAAACATAGGTCATGTTCATATTAAATTCTTATA
>NW_025811888.1:0-2052 GCF_022045245.1 Lucilia cuprina
TTTATGAAAACTTTGAATTTTAAAAATTTTGTAATTTCTAAAAATTCAACTGTTTAGTAAATCTAAATATCACTGAATTTCACTATTTAGTTGACTTTCTTGATAAAAAAAATGTCAAAAAAATAAAGATTTCACAAAAATACAGCTGGTATTATTGACACATTCTTCAATGATTTGCTTAATTTTTCGACTTATACTAGAGTTTTTGTGAAATCTGATTAAGTTGTTGAAAAAGCATGGAATTTTTTTCTAATTTTATCCACGAATTGCTAATTATGTCCACTTTTTCTAGAGTTTTTATGAAACTTTTAAATTTCAACAATTTTCTAATGTAAAGAAATTCAACTGTTTATTAAATTGAAATAATTTGCGAAATCCCTCAAATATATGTTTAATGTTCATCTTATACTAGACTTTTTGTGAAACTTGTACATTTTTCTAATTTTCTCAACGAAGTGTCAATATGTCTAATTTTTTAGAATTTTTATGAAACCTTTGAATTTTAAAAGTTGTCTAAGTTGTTTCTAATATAAAGAAATTCAACTGTTTATTAAATTGAAAGAATTTGAGAAATCCATCAAATGAATGTTTTTCTAGAGTTTTTGTGAAACTTGTACATTTTTCTAATTTTCTCAACGAAGTGTAAATTATGGCAATTTTTTAGAGTTTTTATGAAATCTTTGAATTTTAAACGTTACAAATTTCACTAATTAGTTGACTTTCTTTACAAATTCATTGAGAAAGCATGAAAAATGTCAAATAATAAAGATTTCGCAAAAACGGCATTTTTGACATATCTACAGATTTTGTGAAACCTAAATTTTTTATGAATCCTTTGAATTTTAAACATTTTAAATTTCTAGAAATTCAACTGTTTAGCATATTGAAAGATTTTGTAAAATTCGCTAACCATCACTATTTAGTTGACTTTCTTTATAAATTCTTTGAAAAGATTGGGAAAATGCAAAAATATAAAGATTTCTCAAAATAAAGCTGGCATTTTTGACTTATCTACAGTATTTGTGAAATCTAATAAAGTCGTTAAGAAAATTGAAAAAAAATAAATAAACAACAATCACCAAAACTTGCACATATTTTTAATTTTCTCAACGAATTAAAAGTTATTTCTAAAGTTTGTATGAATCCTTTGAATTTTAAAAATTGTATAATTTCTAGAAATTCAACTGTTTAGTATAGTAAATTAAAAGTTTTTGTAAATTTCACTATTTATTGGACTTTCTTGATAAATTCTTTGAGAATGTAGGAAAAATATAAAAAAATAAAGATTTCGCAGAAATGAAACTGGTATTTTTGACTTATTTACAGTTTTTGAGAAATTTAATAAAGTTCTAAACGAATTGCAAAAAGTATGTCTACTTTTTCTAGAGTTTTTATGAAAACTTTGAATTTTAAAAATTTTGTTATTTCTAAAAATTCAACTGTTTAGTAAATCTAAATGTCACTGAAATTCACTATATAGTTGACTTTCTTGATAAAGCCTTTGAGAAATTAGTGAAAAATAAAGATTTTACAAAAATACAGCAGGTATTATTGACACATTCTTCAATGATTTGCTTAATTTTTCGACTTATACTAGAGTTTTTGTGAAATCTGATAAAGTTGTTGAAAAAGCATGGAATTTGTTTCCTAATTTTCTCAACGAATTGCTAATTATGTCAACTTTTTATATAGAGTTTTTATAAAACGATTGAATTTCAACAATTTTCTAATACAAATTAATTCAACTGTTTATTAAATTGAAAGAATTTGAGAAATCCCTCAAATATATGTTTAATGTTCATCTTATACTAGAGTTTTTGTGAAACTTGTACATTTTTCTAATTTTTACAACGAAGTGTAAATTATGTTAATGCTTTTAGAATTTTTATGGAACTTCTGAATTTTAAAAGTTGTCTAATTTTGAGAAATTCAACTTTTTATTTAGTATAGTAAATTGAAAGATTTTGCAATTTTCACTATTTAGTTGACTTTCTTGATAAATTCTTTGAGAAAGTAAGAAAAATGTCAAAAATAAAGATTTCGCAAAAATGA
>NW_025811889.1:0-1537 GCF_022045245.1 Lucilia cuprina
AACTGAACTAGAACTGAACTAGAACTGAACTATAACTGAACTAGAACTGAACTAGAACTGAACTAGAACTGAACTAGAACGGAACTAGAACTGAACTAGAACTGAACTAGAACTGAACTAGAACTGGACTAGAACTGGAACTTGAACTGAGTTATAACAGACCTTAAACTGACCTGGAACTGAACTATTTTTAAACCAGAAATTTTAAACTTTAAAACTTTAAGCTTTGAATTTAAACTTAACTACCTCAAAATTGAGTTTACCCAGTTAAACATCATGAGGCTTTTCAATATACATATGTATGGATATCAGTAATATTACATTTATTCATTTCCTTCCAGTTGTAAATTATAAGTCCTATAACCAACATCATCAGCTACACCTCCGCATTTATTTGCAACTCTTTATAATATAAAAGGATTTCCTTATATACATAAGTATAATATTTTCATTTCGTATATATTTTCATCAACTTCCTTATTTTGTGCAACATTTTACTTGTATTATGATTCTTATTTATCTCAATATATGCGTCTACTATAAAGTATATTTCCCTATTGCATTAACATATTCCGTTATATGTACATACTGCCATTACTTTCAACAATAATCAACATTTTCATCAAACTCATAATCTTTAGCTAGCTGAGGTAGAATTCAAATATATATATTTAAAATAAAAAAAGAGAAATAATGCAAATCTTTGTACTGTTGCTTGCACTACGTTGCATTATTATGATTATCAAGACATCTTCCACATGCATATAGTCAGCCAGCCAGCCAGCTAGCCAGCCATCCATCTAACATTATTGTCATTATTGTCATCATCATTTGTAAAGATGATTTCCTTTTTCCTGTCTTCGGTTTTTCATATTTAATTTTTTTCTCAGCCTTTCTACATCTTATAAACACAGTCTTCTAACTTTTTATACTTTATTTTTATTATTATTATTGCTGTTGTTGTTGCTACTGCAACAACCAGGTCCTTTCAACCATCAACATTTGCAATTGTCGCAAACTACTTGAGTTTGCTGTTACACATTTAAAACAAACAACAAAAACTTCATAAAATATAGAATATGTATTACTACTGTAAACATTTAGAGCTGCAGTAAATACCGCATCTACCTGAACACAAGTCCTTATAGTCTGCTAGTCGGGCTCTTGGTATGCAAAGTGCAACAAGGACTTCCTTATGATTGTAGTAGTGTGTTCTTTTAAATAACCTTCTTTAAGACTGCAGCAGCGTAAAAATGTACATTAAAATAAAGTTGTAAATAACTAAAATGGTGGTGAAATTTAAAGTTTTAATTGTTAAAGATTTAGTAAATTATTAAATTTTTATTGAAAAACTATTTTAATGTTCTGTTCTAGTTCTATTCTAATTATGTTCTAGTTCGGTTCTACTTCTGTTCTAGTTCTGTTCTATTTATGTTCTAGTTCTGTTCTACTTCTGTTCTAGTTCTGTTCTAGTTCTGTTCTAGTTCTGTTCTAGTTCTGTTCTAGTTCTGTTCTAGTTCTGTTCTAGTTCTGTTCT
>NW_025811890.1:0-1491 GCF_022045245.1 Lucilia cuprina
AATTGTTGCTATATTAAAAACCGTGTCATCAAAATTCCCAGGGTAATTTATAAAAGTTCTTTATCGTTCCTCTTTTCTTTCCACAAATACCAGAGTTAACAAACAAAAATGACAAATTCATATGAAAATACTTTTCACAAGTCCTTGAACTTTACATTCAATTTCTATGGAAGAAAATATGTGTTTAAAGAAAAAATCTCTAAAATGTTTTGTTGTCTTTAAAATTCTTAGTTTCTGGGAATTCTTACTTAAAAATTTTTTCATATGGCTATACGTGAATCTGACATTTATAATACTTTACATTTAACATATTTACCTCAAGGCTTAGACAATGTTAATAAAATGAAAACTGAAATTAAGATAATATGTATGTATGTGGCATATTTTCTTAAGTAAAATTTTAAATTACAAGCCTAAGTACCATTTGCATAATAAGCCATAAAATTACAGAATCTTGTACTTTATTAAAAATTCAACAATGTCAAACGGAAATTAGTCACTTACATATACATATTTATAAGGCTTAAATACTAAAGTATTGTTAAATTACAAAAAACTTTTCTTCCGATAAATTCTTATAAATGAAAATTATCAAAAATCATCTCACTGTTTACTTTAAAGTATTTGTAAAATGTCATGTATACCCATACAAAAACACAATTTATATAATATACATGTAGTGTAGTGTGCGTGTATTTCTTTACATATTTTAATACACACCTACTTACTAGTATAAGCTATTGTATTAATAACACTTATCATAGTGACACATTCTTTATTCATATTTATACAAACTCACATACATAAACATACATACATACATACACACATCTTACAGTTCGTAATGACAGTCCCAAAAATTCTTCATATAGAGTCAATTTTTCCTTTTCAAACTACATCCATATTTCAGTTTGTTTTAACAAGGAACATATATGTATACAAACCAGTGAAATAGGGTATACTACAGATTAGTTGATCACATCTAAGATTTTAAATGAATACAATATTAATCAGATATCTGTAAAAACTTGTTTAATAAAAGGTAGACGATGACTTCACCTAAAGATACTGGGGTATCGACTTAAACATACAGACATACATACACTGAATGGCAACGTACACACCCTTAGAATTCACCGTCATCCAAACTCACTTAGACATCAACGTTTTTAAGATATTTACATGTAAATAAAGTAAAAGCTTGTTAAAAGGATTTATCATTTAGTTTCCTAAGACGATGATGAGAAAACAAAATATATATAAATTTACATAACGCACACATATATATTTTTACAAAATCCAACACATACACATACCTTATTAAATTTATCACAAAAATATGTGTGTGTAAAGCCAATGCCGGGAACTGAACTAGAACTGAAATAGAACTAGAACTGAAATAGAACTAGAACTGAAATAGAACTAGAACTGAACTAGAACTGAACTAGAACTGAACTAGAACTGAACTAGAACTGAACTAGAACTGAACTA
>NW_025811891.1:0-1433 GCF_022045245.1 Lucilia cuprina
TCTATGAAAAGAGTCGAAAAGTTGATTTTGTAAATCAAAGTCGAAAAGTCGGAAAAAGTTAAAAACTCGAAAATTGTAGAAAAAAGTCAAAAATAGTCGAAAATTTTAAAAAAGTGGAAAAATAAAGTCAAAAACTCTAAAATAGTCGGAAAAACTCAAAAAAAGTACAAATATAGTCAAAAAGAGTCGAAAACTCGAAAATAGTAGAAAAAAGTCACAAACAGTCGAAAATTTTTAAAAAATGGAAGAAAAGGAAAAAAACTCTAAAATAGTCGGATAAACTCGAAAAAATTAAAAAATAGTCGAAAAAAGTCGAAAAATCAAAAAAGTCGACTTTTAATTTCAACTATAGAACCCTACCGACAACCAATTGTTGTCGGGTTTTTAATTTTGTCATTTTTAGTTCTACAATTTAGAAACGAGTTTTCTGTGTTTTAGATATAGTTATAGTGGCCATTTTCGGTTACACCGTTTACGCCAAATTATTAATATCACACAAATGGGAATCATTTTGTAAATATTTTCCCCTTAGTTCCTCTATAATAGGCCTTAAATAAACACTTATAAGGGAAAGGGAACTATGCATTGCACCTAACTGTTTTCTTTTCAAATTTCAAATGGATGAAAAAAAAATCCAGTTATTTTTCTGTTTTTCTTCTCTACCCTCGAAAGCAACACTGTGTGGTTTATTTCTCTGTGTTTTGTTTTGTTTATAAAACACATGTCAAAAATACTTTTTGCGCTTTTTTTCTTACTCTACGAAAATAAAAAAATGTGATTCATTGAAAAATAAATTGTGAAGCAAATACCAGCTACGGCGAGTATCTATTAATGAAATTAAATACTAAATATATTGCTTAGTAATTTAATAATATTTTAATTATTAAAACACCATTGTAAAGTTTATAAAACCAGGTTTGTATAAAAATAAAATTTGTTAACGCAAATAAAAGTTGTTAAATTGTAAAGCTAGTGAAAAAAAATATTATCAATTGCAACAAGAAATATGGCTGCATACATAATATAGTTTTACATATAAGAGTACTGTTCTTGTCTTTCCATATATCCCCCACAATTAGTGTATCCCACATTTGGGATGGTAAAGGTGAGTATGTAGTTGTTTTACCTATAAAGTCGTATAACAATTGAACTTAAAAAGGACCATACACAGTGGGTGGAGTACAAAATATGTTGATTGGTTGTTTGGTTGGTCGGTCGGTCAGTATTGAATGATAGTGCATTGTTATCAAATGCCATTGGTAGAGATAGACAGACACTTTGAAAACTCTATGAATGGGGTAAAAATAACAAAAGTACGTAAATGTTATACAACAACTGTAAATTATTTATGATATCTCAATAACACCTAATAAGGGAGTTTTATTGAAAGTTGTAAACAAAATTATCAATAAGAATCGCATTAGTATTGTGAC
>NW_025811892.1:0-2325 GCF_022045245.1 Lucilia cuprina
GAACTAGAACAGAACTAGAACAGAACTAGAACAGAACTAGAACAGAACTAGAACAGAACTAGAACTGAAGTAGAACTGAACTAGAACTGAACTAGAACTGAACTAGAATAGAACTAGAACTGAACTAGAACAGAACTAGAACTGAACTAGAACTGAACTAGAACTGAACTAGAACTGAACTAGAACAGAACTAGAATAGAACTAGAACAGAATTTGAACAGAACTAGAACAGAACAAAATCTTGTTAAATTATGTTGAAGTTAATTGTGAAGATTTTTGGCAGATGTGTGTAGTTTGTCCTTGATGTGTTTATTACTTTTAAATTACCCCACTTATGTCTGTAGAGGCCTTAAAAAAACCCATATAACATAGTATTAAAGACATTTTTATTAATTTTATTTATTTTATGCTTTAGTTACAAGTATTTTTATATTCTTTTTCACACATACTTATTTATTTTTATTTTTTTAGTATAAACCTTTAACCAATTTGTGCATGTTAAGTGTTTCGGAAATGTTAACATAAAATATTTTAACACCACATAAAAAAGAAAATACAGTAATAATATAAAGTACACACACACACACATATATATATAAATAAATTAAATGCATACATTGAGGATGAATTTATTTATATATAATATAGTATAGTATACATTGAGGCTTTAATGAATAACTAAATGTTTTATTATCTGGGCATTTGCAAAAAAAAAAAAAAAAAAAAAAAATTGTCTCTATATATGTTGCAGACTGAACAAATGTATGCATAGAATTAGATTATAAAGTGTCTTAAAGACTGCCAGCAGGTTTTTGTGTCTTGCATTTAATATATAAAAAAATGAGAGCTCAAATTCAAAGTCATCTTAATATGACAAAAGTTTTTCTTTGCTTGTAATAAAATTCATTATTTTTATGCAAATTTACTTAAAGTAATAACAAGTTCATTTTGTTTTCATCTTCTTGCCACAACTTCATTATAACCCCAATAAACATCTGCTTTAAAGGCTCACTCACTCTCTCTCTCTCTGGCAACACATATACACACAACTACCACTATTATAAAATAAATATTTTGCTAAAGAACAGAAAATTAGCATATTTTTTTCTCCCACAATAACTAAAACAAAAAGGCACAATTTTCTTCGCTAAACAAAATGTTATGTTTAAAAGTTTTTTAGTAGCAACATTTTAAAGCCTGCCTTAAGGCAAATGGTCTAAGTAGCACCAAATTACCTGGGTTATATAATGTTTTAAACAAAATACTCTTTTTGGGGTAAAAAATAAAAACGAAAGTGTTTTATGCCACAACACAACTAAACTTTAAAGTAATTAAACAAAAGTAATTAAGATTATAACTTATTTTGGCAAGCTGTATGCTGGAAGACAAAAACAAAATTTAAAATTTGTTTTTGTTCCTAAAGTAAAGAAAACTTTTAGGCGTTATTTTGAATTATTACTATTGCGTGTTTTTAGGGATATTTAAGGTATTAAACATATTTTTCAAACCTAATATTTTCAACCTATATTTAAATAAAATCCTAAAACAAAACACAAAGTTGTTCTCTAGCTAGAAAAATGAGATTACAATTAAGATATCATTGTCTTTTTTCTTAACTTTTTCTTTATCTGATTATTTAAATAATCTTTGTAAATCTTTGTTTGTTTTCAGTACACCTCCATACACATAGAGATGTAAATGCTCTTCAACTTCATTACTGCCGCCATTCAGTCAATTGTCGAGTTAGTGCTTGTGCTGTCTACTTAAAAGTATTAATCAAACACTTTTATCTTAGCTTAAAAGTTTTGTCGATTTCTAATCTTTCGACTGTTTGCTGCAGCAGTACATTTTATGGAAAAAAAGTATTGTATTTTAAGTCTTAACATGTTCCTGGGAGATTTATTAGCATTCATGGCATCATTTTGTTAAGCCTAAGCATCCAAAACAGGTAATTTTTCAAAGAAATAGAAAAAGGGAGGCAAAAAAGAAACTACGACCAGAACATCGAATTCACTTTTGTTTTGATTAAATGAAGCTTAACGAAAAACCGTTTCATACATTCAAAAAAAATTCCACTTAATTCTTTTTTTCAAACACGTTCGTATATAATAAAGACATACGTGGAACGTGTGGTAAAAAGTCAGGGTGTCATTTTTTAAATATAAGATGTCAAAAATACACTTATAATAACATGTACCGAACTGAAATATAACTGAGCAAGAACTGAACTAGAACTGAATTAGAACTGAACTAGAACTGAACTAGAACTGAACTAGAACTGAACTAGAACTGAACTAGAACTGAACTAGAACTGAACTAGAACTG
>NW_025811893.1:0-2225 GCF_022045245.1 Lucilia cuprina
TTTAGTTCTAGTTCAGTTCTAGTTCAGTTCTAGTTCAGTTCTAGTTCAGTTCTAGTTCAGTTCTAGTTCAGTTCTAGTTCAGTTCTAGTTCAGTTCTAGTTCACTTCTCTTCAATTTCTAGTTAAATGCTGATGTAGTCCTCTTCAAAGATTTAATAGAAAGATAAACTTTACATTATGGTTTACAGTTTCTAAATGCGATAAACATTTCACCACAATAAAGGAACGTTTTTTTGCTCATCATCATTATCATAAAAAAGAAATGGTTTAACTTGTTGTTCGGTCAATTGAACAATAAAATGCGACAACTTAATGAAGAATTAAGTTTCAATAAAAACAAAACATCAGCATTAGATATAATCAAGATTGCTGACAATGTTTTTAAACAAATTATCTTTTTCACTTTATCTAAAACTTTTCTGGAAATACATTTTATAATTGCCTTTAAAATGCAAACGATGGTGTCCGAAAGAAAATTTTAATCAGCAGCATAATGATAATTATTATTGTGTTTAAGTTCTTATTATAACCAACAGTTTTATCAAAAGTCTAGGTATCCTTTTCAAGCGGGATATTTCTTTGCATTTTGTTTTACTCAAATTTAAAGTAAGCTATTGCTGTGACAATTGTCCTTTTTCTTTTTGAAAAAAAATTCAATTGTATATGGTCGAATTTTAATTGAGACAGCTACTCTAACTACAAGGTAGCAATGTAACTTAATTTAAGATACTCAATTATCCTGGTATTTGAGCGCCTTAAATTCGTTAAACTTATTTCTTATTATTTCGCCTTTGTATTGTTTATTTGTTAAATTTCCTGGAAGGCGATGAAAATAAAAAAATATATATTTTTTTAACATAGCCCAAGACAAAGGAATTTACAACCACCCTTTTAAAAAAGATATTATTGAGATTATTTCGATGGGCAAAAGGAAACAGGAAATGGGTGTTATTATATACATACGTATGTATGTATATATTATTTGGGTTTGTTATTTTGTTATTGTTATTTAAAAAATCATTACTTGTATTAAAAGCTTTGTGCATTAATTAAAATCTAGGCGTTTATCTTAAAAAAAAAATAAAAAGAAAACCACCTTCATATAAAAATCAGAGACAAAAGCACTTTTAATTTATTTTTCAAATCAGTTAATAATTAGTATTTAAAAAACCACAAAAGCTTATCTTTGATTAACGGCGATAAAATGTTTAAATATGTTAATGTTTTTGCTTTTAAACTGAAGTTAGGAAATATCATTGGGAAAAAAAACTTTTTGAGTTTTATCAGCCTAAAAAGTTGAGGGGATATTATATCCTGTAAATAAAATGAACCACAAACAAATTTCTACCCATATAGAAAAAAAATTCAAAAAACTATTTAATTTTCAATATCTTTTATATCTCTTGTCTTTAAAACGTTTATTTAAAAAAAATTACACAAAGCTTTTTGAACCTTTTAACCGGAAATAGAAATATAAAATCCCGGAAATATCAATCTTAAAAGGCAATTTTCCATTTGTTTCAAAATACCACTTAAGTCTTTCAATTAACTTCTTAAGTTTATTTGTCTTTCAACATAAAGAAAACAAAAACATCAAAAAACAATATTCCACATATGTCTCATATAAAACAAGAAATCAAATTTAAAACTCTTGATTTTGGCAAACAAAAAAAAAAAAGGAAAACCTACATATTTTCCTTAGAAAAGCCACATAAATAATAAGAATAAAATTTGACAAAAAAAGTTTTGAAAAAAAAAACTCCAGAATGATTGCCATTGTTTGTTGTTATTATTTCTATCATTTGTGGGGAGAAGTAGACCGTAAAAAACAACCATAAATGTTGAAAAGAACAAATATTTTGTTTATAATACAAGGAGACATAAAAATGTACGTACAGAAGTTTCGAATTTTTTTTGGCGCTATATAGAATTAATATTCTATAAAGAAATACATTCAAGTGGGTAACCAGATATGGGGATTTTTTATAACCATTTTACAAAATTAGAAATTAAGAAATATGAATTGAAAGTTACAAATTTATTAACAATCTCTGATCAGTTCTAGTTTAGTTCTAGTTCAATTCTAGTTCAGTTCTAGTTCAGTTCCAGTTCAGTTCAAGTTCAGTTCTAATTCAGTTCTAGTTCAGTTGTAGTTCAGTTCTAGTTCAGTTCTAGTTCAGTTCTAGTTCAGTTCTAGTTCAGTTCTAGTTCAGTTCTAGTTCAGTT
>NW_025811894.1:0-2013 GCF_022045245.1 Lucilia cuprina
AGTTCAGTTCTAGTTCAGTTCTAGTTCAGTTCTAGTTCAGTTCTAGTTCAGTTCTAGTTCAGTTCTATTTCAGTTCTATTTCAGTTCTAGTTCAGTTCTAGTTCAGTTATAGTTCAGGTCTTGCCAGTAACCTCTCAAAATATCTAAAATGTCTATTGTTATAGTTTTATATTCTGTAAAACTACAGGAACTAAGCAATTATATTTTTTAGTGTCTAGTTGAAAATTGTTTGATAAACTTAAAAGTCATATTCGAATTAATTTCGAAATACAACATATTATTTGTTTAAAAATTTAATGTAATTGGAATGTTTACATACAGAAAATGTAAACATTCCAATTACATTAAATTTTTAAACCGACAAAAGCTTAACGATTATAAAATTATAATTTTTATGTTTGAAGAAAAAAACAAACCTATTTCGACTTTAAATAAATGCAGCAATAACAGACATAAATTTCACCCAATTATTGCTTATTTTACTTGCAACAATGTTTGTTAACTTTACTTGTGCTTACATCAAACATTACAAAAAATTGTATATAAATATGTATGTATGTTTTTATGTACATTCAATTAAAATGAAAATACCATTTTTTTAATAATTCATAAATTTATTGCGGTATTTAAAAAAGAGAAAAAAATTTTAAAATATAAAATTTTTAAAAATATTAAATATATATTCATTTTGTATCAATTAATTGAAAAAAATATATATTTTATCATTGCTCTAGATCTGAAAAAAGTATATGTGTAAAAAAATCAAGTCATTAAGAAGAAAATACATTTTTTCTAACAACATTTATTTATGTATTAAAAAAAAATAAAATAAAAAGTTTGTCAAACATGAATATGAATAACAACTAGACAAAATGTTTGTCATACCTTAGAAAAATATGTATATAGAGATAAGTATGAGTGGACAAGAAGTACCAGCAGTAGTGATATAAAGTAGAGCAGAGCAAAGTCGTTGGCAATCAGTGGATGTTGTCTGTAGGTATGTGCCCGTTTTTAAATTGAATTATTTGTCATGTGGTCATGAAATCGATTTGGTTTTTGAATTATTTTTTCTTTACTGCATTTTTGTTTATAAAGTGATTTTGAAAAAACCATTTAGCTAAGAGGTAATTACGCCTACAATCTGTTAGTTTTTAGTTTAAAATTATTCAAAAATTCTTTTTTTAGTTTTTCAAAAAAATAATCAAATTATAGGGGATTCTATTATATATTGATAGAAATTTAAAACACTTTACACATAATGATTTAAATATTATGAAGTGAAATTCTTTTAGAGGCAGCAATAACATTTTAATAAAACTTTGTAAATCACACATTACTAACATATATTATAAACAATAGTGTAGGATTAAAAATCCAATAAAAATTGAATTATATTATTAATATGTCTCTACACAATGAAATATATATTATAACAAAGTAAACAAATTATTTAATACTATATTAAATATAATAATTTTTAATACAATATTGTAACTACTTTATTGTTTTTGCTTTTATTAATTCATAATTAAGATGTTTCTCTATTTTTCTCCTTTACTGGTTAGACGACATTTTATGCATAAATTTATTTAATAAATATTGTTTTTTCTATAATTCATTAAAAAAACGGAAAAATTATTATACATATTATGAATTATTACAGACCACAACTTTCCATTGATATGTATTGACAAAGCTTCAATTTCCTATATTCATTCAGACACAAAGTAAATTAAAGTAGAGTAATTATTATTAAACAAACATTAATTAAAATATAATAAACATGATATGAAATTTTAAACATTAAATACTCTACACACTCGCATGGGCACGGTAAATATCACAAAAAATATATTAAGAAAAGTAGACAATAAGACTTAGTAGTGGGACTATATGACACCCTACCTGTTCACTACGCTGAAGAAGTCAAGATAGATAGATAGATAGATAGATAGATAGATAGATAGATAGATAGATAGATAGATAGATAGATAGATAGATAGATGATAGATA
>NW_025811895.1:0-1427 GCF_022045245.1 Lucilia cuprina
GTTCTAGTTCAGTTCTAGTTCAGTTCTAGTTCAGTTATAGTTCAGTTCAGTTCTAGTTCAGTTCTAGTTCAGTTCTAGTTCAGTTCTAGTTCAGTTCTAGTTCAGTTCAAATTCAATTCTATTTCTACTTCAGTTTAAGTTCACTTTCATTTAATTTAAAAAAAAGTTTTTAAAAATCAATAATATTATTTACCACAATTAATTTCTATTTAATTTAATAAAGTAGATTTTGAAACGGCAATATTTTAATTAAAAAAGAAATTTATAACAAGAAATATTATTTATTATTTAAATGCATAATTAATTATGAAATATTGTAAATATTTCCACTCAAATTGATCTTTTATTAAATTAGAAACTTAAATAAATACTACTACAGGCCTTACATAAAGGGGCTTCTAAATTATTTTGTTAACAAAAGGACCTCCTGTAAATAGCTTAGCTTACTGGAATGAGGTTTAAAAAAAAAATATTCTTCTCTTTTCCTATAAATAAAATTATCTTCGTCGGTTATTCCATAAAAACATAGAAAAGGCCTATAAAATGTGAATAAATTCAGACTATTTTTCTATTTAATAATATTTGATTTTTACCAACCTGCATTACACAAATTCTATAACTATTACTTAAAACGATAATGTTAATAATCATCATAGATGATGAATAACTCATCAACGCACAAACTAACAAGCAATAGAAAAAAGAACTCACACATACACACACATTTGGATGTATACCTATGAAAAAGAAATTAAATGAAAATATGACAAAATTTTCTAAAAACATTACAAAAGCTATAATCAATCAATCATTTGTATGTATTTAATGTGGCAATAATTGGCAACACTTATGTAAGTAATTAATTACAATGAACATATAACGAATTTATAACATCTACAGAAATACTACATAACTACAACAAATACATTTACGTTTTTAGGCATTGGCAAAAGTGGTAACAAAATAACGTAATAGGAAAAAAAAAGTCATTTAAACGAAATGATAAAGTTCGTTTATTTATTTTATGATATTGATAGAGATGTTAAAATATACGAGGGCAGGTGTAAAAAGTTTAAAGTAAGCTATAGATTACACTGTAGACTAGACTATAGACAAGACTATAGACTAGACTACAGAATAGACTTTAGACTAGAGTATAGACCAGAGTATAGACTACACTATAGACTAGACTATAGTTTAGACTATAGAATAGACTATAGACTAGACTATAGACTAGGCTATAGACTAGACGATAGACTACACTATAAACTAGACTATAGACTTAATCATAGAATAGACTAGACCATAGACTAGACTACAGACTAGACTATAGACTAGACTATAGAATAGACTATAGACTAGACTATAGACTAGACTATAGACTAGACTATAGACTAGACTATAGACTGGACTATAGACTAGACTAT
>NW_025811896.1:0-1871 GCF_022045245.1 Lucilia cuprina
AGTTCAGTTCTAGTTCAGTTCTAGTTCAGTTCTAGTTCAGTTCTAGTTCAGTTCTAGTTCAGTTCTAGTTCAGTTCTAGTTAAGTTCTAGTTCAGTTCTAGTTCAGTAGTCATATACATATATGTTTTAAATACTTCTCTACTTCTTCAAACATTTTAAAGAAACATGACATTTTGGTAAATCTGTAAATTTAATGATACTAATCGGTTTATTCCACAAAATATTATTGATTATACGATGAACGGTTAAATACTTGAATAACTCACTCGAAAACATATTCGTTCTAAAACTCAAGTGCGACTTAAAAAAGTTACGTTCTTATTTATTTATATACTTGTGTAATTAAATGGAGAAATTAAAAGAATCCTTAGCAAAGTTATAATTAATACACCTTAAGAAATATTTCTCTTACTCTACCTAAATAAACTTTTGTATGTATATGCATGTATGTACATTGTGTAATTATTTGCTTTAGTTTTCGTTTGAGTTGTACTGGTCAAAGAAACTTTTCTCTCTCAAACTTCGCAACAGATTATTTCCTGCTTTAATAAACTCATATAAATAGTACAACAACTATATTGTTTACCCTTAATATAGGGTGTACTAAAAATTCTTTTGTTATTAGAAAATGCCGCAAGTACTATTTTTGTTTTCTAGTAAAAAAGCGAATCTACTAAAAAGGAATACTTTTCTTCCCCTAATAAATAGTGTTTAATCTGTATATGTATATTAGTTTTATGTTAAAATACAAAAAAAAAAACTAAGAAAAAAACTACAAGAAAATGAAAAGCGATAAAATAATCAATAAAAGAAAAACAAAAAAGTATTAAATCCCCCTTTTTTGTTATTTTTATTTAAACAAACTTTTTACATTTAATTATGTGAGAAGAGTTTCAAGTACACATAAGGATAAATAATATCCTCTGAGCGTATATGTGTCTGTGTGTTTGAATGTCTGCATTGGCTTGTTGTTTTTTTTAAGACGAGAAGGTGTATTTGTTTTAATATAACTTTGTTTAAAACGTGTTTCTGTTGTTCTTATTTGTATTTTTGTTTGTTTTGTTTACCTTTGTCCATATTGTTGCTGTTCTTACTGGCTGTTGGGATGCTACTGTTATGTTAGTTTAGTTATTGTTGTTTATTTTCATATTGACCAAGTTGCTTTTGTTTATTTATAGATTACAATGGCGTAAATAACCATTAACATGCACGTGTTTGCTCATGTTTAACATACAGAGCGTTAGTCAGATAGTGTAAATGCGTAAATATGTATTATGAAAGTGTTTATTTAGTTTACAAAAAAAAAAACATAAAATTCAATTATTTCCTTTTACAGATTTGCATATTTTTTGGCAAATAAAATATTTGCTGATGCCTTAAACTATTTAATCAATTCATTTAGTTTAATAAATTTTTATTATATTTACACATTTAATATGTAGGGATTAAAGTAAATATTTGTCGATTTTTTGCTCCTAAATGCTTAATGAAATGCAGTTTAATTTGAATTTATTTCGTGGATTTTGTTGCATGTATTTTTTTGTGTTTATAACAGATTTATAGAAATGAAATATTAATCAAAAAGAATACATTAAATAATATGTAAAAGTTATTTAATATTTCAAATATTAATAAAGTTTAGGGGATTATTTTAAGGTATTAGATTGGTTATTAAAACATGTTTGAAAATTTAATAATTAATATCACGTGGAAAGAGGGCGGGGGAAGGAGTAACATTGAACTGAAATAGCACTGTACTACATCTGAGCTAGAACTGAACTAGTACTGAACTAGAACTGAACTAGAACTGAACTAGAACTGAACTAGAACTGAACTAGAACTGAACTAGAACTGAACTAGAACTGAACTAG
>NW_025811897.1:0-1015 GCF_022045245.1 Lucilia cuprina
AGACTAGACTATAGACTAGACTATAGACTAGACTATAGACTAGACTATAGACTAGACTATAGACTAGACTATAGACTAGACTATAGACTAGACTATAGACTATATTGTTATGTAATCCATTCCAGATGATAATGAAATCCAAAAAACTAATAAAATACAATGCACGCAAATTTACAGTTGCGTTGATTATTATGATTATGCAGCTGCTGATGATGACTTCGACGTTGATGATAATGAGGCCATTGTACTGTTTGAAACAAATTGACTCAAATAAACACCAGATTAAATGAACAGAAAAAAATTACTTTCAATGTTATTTAGAGTCTGATGATGATTATAGTCTAGTTTGAATTATTAATAATGTTGTTAAATTGTTTTATATACAAATACAAAGATATTGTTGTCGTAATTGTGGTAGTTTTTCTGTTCACAACATTATGAATTTTATTTTAGAAATGACTTTTTAATACAATGAATGTAAATTATTGACTATCGAATGGTGCAGGTTTAATATAAGAAAAAAAAATAACTAACTAAATCAGAATTACCAGGAATTAAAAAGAGATTAATAGAACTGTCATAGCAATAAACAAAACATTTTGAAAAGTTTAAGCTGTTACTAAGTACATAAAGAGTTGTTGTCCTGATAACATATTTAAAAACTAAACTAGACTGTATAATAGACTAAATACTACACTAGACTATAGCCTAATTTATAGATTAGACTATAGACTAGACTATAGACCAGACCATAGACTAGACCATAGACTAGACCATAGAATAGACTATAGACTAGACTATAGTCTAGACTATAGACTGGACTATAGACTGAAGTATAGATTAGACTATAGACTAGACTAAAGACTAGACTATAAACTAGACTAGACTATAGACAAGACTATAGACAAGACTATAGACTAGACTATAGACAAGACTATAGACTAGACTATATACTAGACTATAGACTAGACTATAGACTAGACTATAGACTAGACTATAGACTAGACTATAGACT
>NW_025811898.1:0-1462 GCF_022045245.1 Lucilia cuprina
TAGATAGATAGATAGATAGATAGATAGATAGATAGATAGATAGATAGATAGATAGATAGATAGATAGATAGATAGATAGATAGATAGATAGATAGATAGATTTTTCTTTGAAAATATTTTCTATACAAATAAAATAAAAACCACTAATTATATTTTCATATATATTTTTATTGCAATTTATTTTTCCTATATTATAAATATGCATTTCATTTTATTAAAGTCTAATTTGTTTATTGTAGTTTTTTATTTTTATTTAAATTATTTAATATAAGTTAGAAATTGTAGGTATGTATTTTTACAGGTCCTTTAATTTTGTTTAAATACAATTTTTAATATAATTAAACCTTTACATTTCCAATGGACAGAATTTTCTTTTCGATTTGTGGATTTTTTTTTATTTTTTCTCTTTTTTTGTAATAATTTAATATAAAGATTTTTGGAATTGGTTAAATACATATTATTAGTTTTTAAATAGTATAAATTTCAACATACATACAATAATAGTAATAATAAATTGTAAATATATATTTGTAACTTTTATTCGCTATTAATAACCAGGGTATTGTTAGTCCTTAATTCATTTTAAAAATTAAACTTTTAGTGAAACAAAAAAATAAGAAGTTGATATTGAAATTATTTAAAGTGTTTTTGATACTATGGTTTTTCTTTAATTATTGAGAAATTATACATTTATTATAATATGATTGTTGTAATTGTAATTGTATTATTAAATCTTATTATACTCTTAAGTTCATTGAACTGCATTTGAAATGAAGAGCTTAAAATTTAATAGCAAAATATAGAAAATAAAACATATACAAAATAAAAATACTCTTTTAAAAAGCAGCTTTGTTAATATTATTTTGGGGAAAAAAAGCATATGAATATAGAAACATAAAAAGCTTTAAATATACATGTATTATGTAAAAAAAAAAGTAAGATTTTCTGGACTATAGATTATATATTATTTTAGGTATTAAACTAACTCTAATTTAAAAAGGAGTCAAAATATTATTGTTTTTCTTTATTATAAACATGTTTCAAACTCGAGTGTATATTAGCAGGAAATTTCAGTGGTAACACCTTTAATGCTCTCAGAGCTAAAGTGTACACAGCCATATTTACACACTAGAGTCCAGACGTATGGAATGAAAAATTCTTCGGGTGCATCTTCTTCGACGTATTTGAATTTTAAATCAGGAAATTTCTAAAAAGAAATAATGAAAGTTTGCGAAATATTGTATTAATATATTTGTTTTTAGTAATTCTTCATCCATCTATCTATCTATCTATCTATCTATCTATCTATCTATCTATCTATCTATCCATCTCTCTATCTATCTATTTATCTATTTATCTATCTATCTATCTATCTATCTATCTATCTATCTATCTATCTATCTATCTATCTATCTATCTTTCTATCTATCTATTTATCTATCTATCTATCTATCTATCTATC
>NW_025811899.1:0-3551 GCF_022045245.1 Lucilia cuprina
TCTAGTCATAGTCTAGTCATAGTCTAGTCATAGTCTAGTCATAGTCTAGTCATAGTCTAGTCATAGTCTAGTCATAGTCTAGTCATAGTCTAGTCACAGTCTTGTCATTGCCATTGTCTAGTCGAATTCTCTGGTTCATTCTCTAGTCCATTCCCTAGACCATTTTCTATTCCATTCTGTAGTGCAGTTATAGTGCAGCTATAGTTATAGTCCAGTCTAGTCAGTCCACAGACTTGTCTATATTCCTGTCCATAGTCTAGTTTTTGTTGATTCATATTCTAGGCAATAGCCAAGTCCACAGGCAATTATCATGTCTCTAGTCTACTCCATAGTGGAGTTTAGAATCAGTCCATACTTTAGTCAATATTCAGTAGCCTAGTTCATAATCTAGTCTATAGTCTACACCCTAGTCTAATTCGTAGTCTAATCCATAGTCCAACTGCAAAGCCTAGTCTATATTTTAGTTCGTGATTTAGTCCATTGTCTTGTCCATTCTCTATTGCATTAACTAATCAATAGTCTAGTTCACTGCCTAGTCCATAGTATAGTCTTGTCAATCGTCTTGTCTACAGCCAAGTCTATAGTCAATTGTCTTGTATATAGTCTAGTTCATAGTCAAGTTTAGATGAAGTCCATATTTTAGTTAATATTTAGTAGCCTAGTTCATAGTCTAGTCCGTAGTCTTATCCGTAGCCTAGTCTATATTCTAGTTCATAGTTTAGTCTATTGTCTTGTCCATTGTCTAAAGCATTAATTAGTTAATAATCTAGTCCATAATCTTCTCCATAGTCTAGTCCAGTCTATAGCATTGCCAATAGTCTTTTCTATAGCCTTGTCTATAGTCTAGTCCATAGTTTATTTTATATTTAGTCCATTTTTTAATCCATACTCTAGTCCATAGTTTGGTGCATAGCCTAGTCCAAATTTTAGTCCACAGTCCAGTTCATAGTCTAGTTCGTTTTCATCTCCACCATGAAGTCCATTGTCTTGTCAGTGGTCTAATGTACAATGTTTTAAAGAATGCGTATAATTAATATTTATTTATAAAATTGTACTAGATTTATATTAGTTATACGCTCTAGGCATATGTCCACCGACTTTCATCTCTTATATTGCCTATAGATTTATTAGTAAATACAAAATAATACAATGAATCAGAGAAACGTATGATTTTGCTAATATCTTTAAAAGCATTATTCTGCTCTTGTTATTCTCTTAATATCATCATTTATATCTACCCTAAACTCTTTCTATAAATTGTTATTGTTTTCAATAACATTTATGTGGTGAAATACAAACTTTTTGTATGAAAATAATTGTCGTTAAAAAACGGCATTTGAGTAGTCATGCTCTTTAGTTATAATACTCACCAAAATCACGTGTCTTTCTTTTTGCAAACATAAGAAGAGAGATGCCATACATTTTTTCTTTTATATTTTTATATAGAGAGCTTTTTTCGTAATTCCTTTTATGCCTTTTCATTAAAGGGTTGATTTTCCTTTATTTTGTTTTTTTAGCCTTTCGTAAATATTTTGCTTAAACCGCATTTTATTTTGCATACATATTTCTTTTATATATTTTGTGGTTTTTAGGAGGTTTGTATGTAGGAGTAACTATCTGTGTGTGTGTCTGTTTTAATTTTACTCGAGGTTTAATTAAATTTTAGATTTTACATTTAACATCTTTAACATTTTGCCTTCCGCTTTAGTTTTGGCTTTTGTTTTGGATTGTGTTTTGTGGTACTTTAACCACTTTTTGTTATCTTGTTATTCATTCATTGTTTTGCTCAGGGTGTTATTTTATTGCCTCTATTATTTTTGTAGCAGATTTGGTAGATATTTATATTCTGATATATATTTTCATTTCATCACTCTGTATTCTTGTCATTTTAATTATAATTGTGTTTTTTTCATTAAGGGATGTTGGGAGCTGCTGACAATGATGATTTTTGTAAATTATTTTCTTTTTTATTTGACATTTTATGCTTTGGTAAGCAGCACGTGTTTTAACCTTTTGTTTTCTTTTTTGCTTGTAATTATTTTGTTAAATTTGCTGTAAAGTTAATGATTTAAATAAAAAATGAAAATTGTTGAACATTTATTTAAATTAGTAATACAATGCGTATGATTAATATTGCCACATAGAAGAACAATTGAAAAAATTTCTCATACGCCAAAGGAATCAACATTTTTTTGAAAATATTTCTTGCAATTTAGAAATTTTAAAGTAAATTAACATAAAAATGTTTACTTTTCGCCATAGAGTTATTATCCTGGAATTGTCATAATAATAACAAATATTTTTATCTTTCCCTCCCTTATATTTTTATTATTTTATTTATAAAATCATTTGCATAATTATCTTCATCATTACAAACGACAACTAGTAAACACTTTGACTCTTATTAAGTAATATTCTATTTTTATTTTATTTTTTCTTGCAGATTAACGAAAACATATGGCAGCAAATCTAAAAATAACTACAACAAATGAATAAATTTTCCTACAATCATAAATTAATGCGAAACAATAAGAGCAAAGTAGTAGAAAAAATCGCCGCCACATTAATATTAAACAGAGAAAAAGAAAGTAACAGTTAAAAATAGAAAAAAAAACACCAACACCAACGAAAGGAAATGCATGAAAAATATGGTAAATAATATACATACATACACACACATATACATTAATTCATACATAAGTAACATTTTTTTCTCACGTATACAAATGAAAGGCCAAAAACATTTGTTGGTATGTTTGCATATATATGTACGTTATCTTCTCTTGGTCTATGTGATGCGCTTACAGATTACTCCCACAAACGCGTTAGTGAAATATGATTTTTTTTCTAAACAAATACAAATTATTCATGACAATGACAAACAGAACAATAAGTATAGAAAATGATTGGTTGGAAGAAGTAGTATGTATACCCGGTAGTTTTAAATATTAAAATTGTAGTGTTAAATGTTGACTAGACTGTGGACTAAACTGTTAACTATACTGTTGACCAGACTATGAACTATAATATGGACCACACTATGAACTATAATATGAACTAGACTATGGACTGGACTATGGACTAGACTATGGACTAGACTATGGACTATACTATGGACTAGACTATGGACTAGACTATGGACTAGACTACGGACTAGACTATGAACTAGACTGTAGACTAGACTATGGACTAGACTATGGACTAGACTGTAGACTAGACTTTAGACTAGACTATGGACTAGACTATGGGCCACACTATGACTAGACTACGGACCACACTATGACTAGACTATGACTAGACTATGGACTAGACTATGGACTTGACTATGGACTAGACTATGGACTAGACTATGGACTAGACTATGCACTAGACTATGGACTAGACTATGGACTAGGCTATGGACTTGACTATGGACTAGACTATGGACTAGACTATGGACTAGGCTATGGACTAGACTATGGACTAGACTATGGACTAGACTATGGACTAGACTATGGACTAGACTATGGACTAGACTATGGACTAGACTATGGACTAGACTATGGACTAGA
>NW_025811900.1:0-1843 GCF_022045245.1 Lucilia cuprina
CTATAGTCTAGTCTAGTATATAGTCTAGTCTATAGTCTAGTCTATAGTCTAGTCTATAGTCTAGTCTATAGTCTAGTCTATAGTCTAGTCTATAGTCTAGTCTATAGTGTAATCTATTAGCGATTTTAAGCAGAGATTTTGAAAAGAAGCGTAACAGCATAAGCATGATTATACTAACACACCCAACGTGACACACCATCATGAGGATGGCGGACTGGCCACTAAAAAAAAAGTTGCCGTTGCTGGTTGTTCTTAATGTTGTTGCTGTAAGTAGCATATTGTTGCTCTGCTATTATTAGTTGTACAGTGAATGCTTCACTGAACTAAAGTTGAAGAAAATAAAAAAATTAAAAACACAAAAAAATGTTGGCGTTAAAACTCTATGGAGTGTTTGTTAACCAAGTGATGGTGGTGGAGTATAAAATATCAATGTTCCAAAGGAACAAAGTGACGACACACAATGACGTTGTCGCGCGCATGGTTTCATATTAAAGACAGCAGCAGACGTAACAATAATAAAATCTTTTATTCTTATAAGAAAACAGCAAGATTTTTGACTTAAAAGAATGAGTAAAAGAAGACGAAAAACACTCATAAATATAACGGAAGCATAAGGCGTCTTAAGTTTTTTTTCTTTGTTGAGCAGCAGCAACAAAACCATATTGTTCACTTTAATTTTGTAACATGCTACTTGGCAAATGTGGCAGCAACAAAGAGAAAAAATCGCAAAAGTAAATATTTAACATGACAAAAAGGAAGGAAAGGCAAAAAAACAAAAACAACAAACCATAAGCGCCACCATAAATACCAACACTTGTGATATGTCCTCACTTTTCTAGTTGACACATCATCAACTTTTACTCATTGCAACTAACTATAATATTGTACCACTAGTAAATGTTGTTGGCAATTTTGTTTTTTTTCTTGTTACTTTTTTGCTTACTGCTGTTGTTGTTGCTGCTTACATGCTGCTTCTGTTACTTGTACAAATTGTTTTTTATGGTCGCTAATGTGTTTTTTGTTTGCTGTTAGCTTATGGCTGCGGTTGTTGTTTGTTGAGTTGATAGTTGTTGGTGTCTGTTGCTGCTAAAAGTGTTGTTGTTTAATGTATGAGTAGGTGTTTGTAATGATGTTTTAGTAGTTTGTTAGTAAAGTTTGCTGATTTTTTGTTGTTGTTGTTGGTTTGTTGCCATTGTCTTGCCAAAGTGTCGGTATTTGGTTGCTTTTTAATGGTTTAGTTTAAATAACTGTGAGTACATACATACACACATATTTGATTTTTATTATGCTGCACAACTCAAAAAATCTCATTCTATTGAACAAATTAAGTTGTTTATGGGAGTTTAAAGAGGTTGCAGAGGGTTTTTTCTTTATTGAAAGATAAATTAAATGGTTTCGGTTGTTGTAAATATGTATTTGTTTGATAAAATTCAATTTTTTGTGTAAAACTAGAGTTTATGTGTATAGTCTAGTTTACAGTCTATTCTAAAGTTTAGTTAATAGTATATAGTTTAGTTCAAAGTTCAAAGTCCAAAGTCTAGTCTATAGTCTATAGTCTAGTCTATAGTCTAGTCTATAGTCTAGTCTATAGTCTAGTCTATAGTCTAGTCTATAGTCTAGTCTATAGTCTAGTCTATAGTCTAGTCTATAGTCTAGTCTATAGTCTAGTCTTAAGTCCAGTCTATAGTCCAATATACAGTCTAGTCTATTGTCTAGTCTATAGTCTAGTCTGTAATCTAGTCTATAGTCTAGTCTATAGTCTAGCCTATAGTCTAGTCTATAGTATAGTCTATAGTCTAGTCTATAGTCTAGTCTATAGTCTAGTCTATAGTCTAGTCTATAG
>NW_025811901.1:0-1747 GCF_022045245.1 Lucilia cuprina
TTCAGTTCTAGTTCAGTTCTAGTTCAGTTCTAGTTCAGTTCTAGTTCAGTTCTAGTTCAGTTCTAGTTCAGTTCTAGTTCAGTTCTAGTTCAGTTCTATTCTAGTTCTTAATCAATATCCCGTCATCTTTTAGGTGTCAAACGTCTCTGCCAGGACATCGAATTTATGCTGGGCGTTAAGACCAGTCTATATTGGCGTATTTGTTGGTCCATCATTACACCAGGTTTAATGTTTTTAGTGTTAATATATACCCTAATCACATTAGAACCTTTGCAATATAAAAATGTGGCATATCCCCAAATGGCATATAATTTGGCATGGATAATGTGGGCCATAGGAGTAGGTCAGCTGCCACTATGGGCTCTTTATACAATTTATCAACAAAAAGGAGAAACATTTAAGGAGGTGAACTAAATAATAAAGTCGTTTTTATTAAATAATTGTTATATATTTTTATTTGCAGAAATTCTCCAACTCTCTTAAACCCCGCTGCCATTGGGGGCCCTTGGAACCTAAACTATTAGAGGAATATTTAGCCTACAGAAAAGCACTGTTGCATGACTATGAAGATGAAGAGGAGACAAGTTTATGCTCGCGATTTATAAAAAATATTTTCCATTAATTATTTTAGTTAAAATTTTAGTTTAATTATTAGAAAAGTAATTAGTAATTATGATGTTATATGACAAAACTAAAATGTATCAAACAGAAGTATTATGTTATATGTTTTCTAAGAAAATTTGTGTATTAACAATAAAATTTTTACAATAAAATAGTCCACAAATGGTTTTACTTACACTCTTCATTAGCTTGGACCTGTTTTAAAATATAAAAAACTTTTGTTTTTCTTTCATTTTATTTCATAAATTATTTGCTGGCTTAGTAAATTTCTAGTTTTTAAGCTTAATTTAGTTTGTTAATTTTTGATTTTTCTAAATTTATTTGATTTAAGTAAAAATTTCTATATTCTTTTGTTAAGTTTAATACCTTGGTACTACCTTAATGATATTTATTTTATATATTTTTATTTAATTATTTATTAATTTTATTTCTTTTTTACTTGTATTGCCATTAAAATATAAATTGAGTTTATTTACTGAATTTATCGTTAATGCTTCAATTTGAAGTAAAACAAATTAATTAAAAACACAATCCACGAACGTATACTTTATATGGTATTCAAACGCATTACGTATACGCCTCGTCGTGTCTGAACTTTTAAATCACTAGCAGTAAACTTTTTTTGACAATTTATTTTTATTTTTTATTAACTAGAAATATTAAAAAAAATGTAAGCGTTTCTTTTTTATATTTTTGTTATCATAAATTTTGAAAATAAGTGCAGTTATTATTTATTAACTTTTATAATATTTGTATGTATTTTAAATTTAATTCTTAGCGCCATTATGTTCTTGTTTAGAAATTGTTTGTGTGTGTCTGTGTATTAGATTTGTAAGTGTGTTTTTGTTGTTTTTTAGTATCACAGCTTTATTTTTATATTATTAATAAGATTTTTAAAATTGTGTGAGATTATTTTATAAAATTTGTTAATGTTAAGTAAGAACAGTGGGTACCGCAAAGAAACTGGTCAAGAGCCGAAGTAGAACTGAAATATAACTAAACTAGAAATAAACAGAAATGAACTAGAGCTGAACTAGAACTGAACTAGAACTAGAACTGAACTAGAACTGAACTAGAACTGAACTAGAACTGAACTAGAACTGAACTAGAACTGAACTAGAACTGA
>NW_025811902.1:0-2160 GCF_022045245.1 Lucilia cuprina
TGAACTAGAACTGAACTAGAACTGAACTAGAACTGAACTAGAACTGAACTAGAACTGAACTAGAAATGAACTAGAACTGAACTAGAACTGAACTAGAACTGAACTAGTTTCACTTATAAACACTTACCAAACGATTTAATTCTACACTAATAACTATGAAGTAGATTTAAAAGCCTCTACAAAAATTTATAAGGATAGGCCCATATTTACCCAATATGAGCTTCCTTATATAAAATCTCTTATTTTTATCAAAAATATGAAAAAAAAATCGGGAACTAAGGTAAATAACAAATTGTATTCTTTATTATTAAAAAAAAAATAATAAACATTTAAAATATACTCATTGGTGTAGGGTGTCATATCGTCGTTCATGCCTGACTATACATTCATATTTTTTATAGAAATATTTCTTTAAATTTACAGAAATTTTCTTAATATAAAAGCTTTTTAAGATTTCTAAAAATTTACTCTTAAAAAAAATCTAAAAATTCACTCTTAAAAAAATTCTTAATAGTTTTTTAGTTTTCATAACAATTTCATAAAAAAATATTTTAAAATTCAATTTTAATAGAAAAAAATATAAATTTAATCAAAACAAATATTTATTTTATAAACAAATTTATCAATAATCCTAAATTTTTATCACTTTTAAACACGTACCTTTTGCAATCGTTCCAAAATTTTAAATTCTAAAAAAATTTCAGTTCTAGTTTATTTTAGTCACAGTTATAATAGATTTTTCATTAAATTCCAGTTAAAATTTATTAATTAAAATTTTGGTTTTATAAACATTTACAAATTTATATATAATTTATCTCTTTCATTGAATTTTTTGCAAAATAAAATTTTGTTTTTTTATTTTTAGATTTTGTAGAACTTTTTTTCTGGAAATGTAAATTTTTACACTCATATATAATTGTTAAATTTTTAATATATTTTCTTGTATTTATAAAGAATTATTAAGTGAATTATTTGTATTTGTTTTAAATGTTTTTTAACAAATAAATTTTTATCTATTTTTTTATTCGATAATTTTTCCGTGTAAAAATACTTTTAAAAAGTTTATTTCCGGGTTCAATTATTAAATTTTTAAAAAATCTATTTTTTAATCATTCACCACTTTTTGATTTAAAATCATTTAACATTTTAATAATTTTCCGTTTGAATCAATCTTTTTTTTTATACAAATACTTCAACAATTAAAAAAAAAAACTTCATAAAACGGATACGTAAATCTCATCTTTCATTTAAATCCAATTTATTTATGAATTTAATTTCAATAATTTCTTTATTTTTCATTAACTACGTTTCCCGTTTGATGCGCGTTACAAGATTTGCAACTTGTTTGTTGCACGCACTACGAATGGCAACTGTTTGGCGCCCAATATTTGAAAAACGTTAGAGGACCAAAGACATCAAAACACAACCCAACAACACAATTTATCACAAAAATACGATTGTGTAAAAAAATAATCATTACGAAGACCAAACAACATAATGATGTGTGGCTTTCATAATAATGATGTTTAACATGTGTTTGTTTGTGTATCTGGCGGATGTACGGAGGGAGGTTGAAAATGGGGAGAAAACAAAACAAGATTCAGTCAAAAGTAAAATGTAAACAAAATAACTATATAAACACAGAGAAAACTTAAATAAAACAACAATAAAAACAACAACAACAACACCATGAAAATACCGGCTAAATCAATGCGCAGGTTTCTCTAAAAGCAAAAATTCATTCATAAAAATAAGAGGGAAAATTGAGCAAATCTTTTAACCATAGACAATTTTATATAACTTTTCTAATGGAAACATTTTAATTCATTTACAAATTAAAAAAAGATTTAAACAATATGTATATTAAAAGTTTCATTTTGAAATTTAAGCATTTAACAGTAATTTCCCGAGAAATACTTATCTGGTCACCTTTATTTAAGAGAAAATCTAAGAGTTCTCTTAAGTACTTATGAAACCCAGCAAAACAGTAATAGGAAAACGTACTCTGAACTTAAACCGAATTAGAACTAAACTAGAACTGAAGTAGAACTGAAGTAGAACTGAACTAGAACTAAACTAGAACTAAACTAGAACTGAACTAGAACTGAACTAGAACTGAACTAGAACTGAACTAGAACTGAACTAGAACTGAACTAGAAC
>NW_025811903.1:0-1972 GCF_022045245.1 Lucilia cuprina
TCTATAGTCTAGTCTATAGTCTAGTCTATAGTCTAGTCTATAGTCTAGTCTATAGTCTAGTCTATAGTCTAGCCTATAGTCTAGCCTATAGTCTAGTTTATAGTCTAGTCTCCAGTCTAGTCTATAGTTTAGTCTATAGTGCAGTTTATAGTCTATCACTGTAAACGGTGTAAAAAAACTTTAATGTTTCTTTCCCACCCAATATTTTCCTTCTTCATTTTCTACTGTTGTTGGTGACAATATGGTAAAAGTTTACTCATTCATTTATCGGTCTAATGATTTTCACTGATGCATTTTCCTACACGAGTACAAGTATGTTTGTAAAGGCACTCCGCAGCAAACATGTGTGTTGAATCTAAAGGAAAAATTTAATGAAGACAAAAAAAACACATAAGAAAAATAATGGAATAAAAACATACATAAACACTCTTCGTTATGGAAACGAAAAACTTTGTTTTTCTTTAAATGCCATTCAGATGAAATCAGTTTGAAATCGAGTATTACTCCGTACACCTACAAGTTGGTCTTTTGGGTGTCTTTTATCTGTTTGTTCTCGTACTCGGAACTGAAAGTTTTTCTTCAAGTTTTTTTGCCCGATACTAAGAAGAGCTCGATGGAGAAAAGTATTGTGGGAAATAATAAGAAAAAATATTTATATATTTTCTTTAGTGTGGCTATATGCTTGTAGAGGAGTTATAATAAGTACGTGTATGTTATGCCACATTGGAGTTGCAACAAACCGTAAGGTAAAATATTTAATGTTTAAAAGGGACTACAAAAAAATGCAGGAATGGGAAGTCATCAATTTGAACGGTATTCTAAAGCTGTTCACATTATGGCTTAGTCAATAGTATAATCGAAAATCTAATCTAAAGAATTTTTAACAGTATGGTTTTCCACAGTCTTGCCTATAGTCTAGTCTATAGTTTAGTCGATAGTCTAGTCAATTGCCTACGGTTTAGTCTATAGTACGGTTTATAGTGTAGTCTACTGTCTAGTCTACTGTCTAGGTTATAGTCTAGTCTATAGTTTAGTCAATAGTTTACTCTATAGATAATTCTATAGTCTTGTCTATAGATTATTCTATAGTCTAGTCTATAGTCTGGCTTATAGTCTAGTTCATAGTCTAGTATATAGTCTAGTCTACAGTCTAATCTATAGTAGTCTACAGTCTAATCTATATATAGTCTATAGTCGAATCTATAGTCTGTAATCTAATGTATATTATAATATATAGTTGAGTCTATAATCTAGTCCATAGTCTTTTCTATAGTCCAGTCTGTAGTCTTTTCCACATTTTAGTCTGTAGTCTAGTCAATAGTATAGTTTATGGTCTAGTCTATATACTAGTATATTGCCTTGCCTACATTCAAGTCTATAGTCTAGTGTAGTGTAGTCTAGTCTATAATCTAGTCTTTAGTCTAGTCTATAGTCCAATATATAGTCTAGTCAACAGTATAGACTATAAACTAGTCCATAGTCTAGTCTATAGTCTTGTCTACAGTCTAGCCTATAATGTAGTTCACTATCTAGTCTATAGTACAGTCTATAATCTATTCTATAATCTAGTATATAGTCTAGTGAATAGTATTGTCTATAGTTTATTTTATAGTCTAGTCTAGTATATAGTCTAGTTTATTGTCTAGTGTATGGCTTAGTCTATAGTTTAACCTTTAGTCTGTTTAATAGTATATATTTTAGTCTATGGTCTACTCTATGATTTAGTTTGTAGTCTAGGCTATAGTCTTGTTTTCAGTCTAGTTTGTAGTCGATAGTCTAGTCTTTAATCTAGTCTATAGTGTAGTCTATAGTATGGTCTATAGTCTAGTCTATATTTTAGTCTAGTCTATAGTCTAGTCTATATTTTAGTCTATAGTCTAGTCTATAGTCTAGTCTATAGTCTAGTCTATAGTCTAGTCTATAGTCTAGTCTATAGTCTAGTCTATAGTCTAGTCTATAGTCTAGTCTATAG
>NW_025811904.1:0-1844 GCF_022045245.1 Lucilia cuprina
TGAACTAGAACTGAACTAGAACTGAACTAGAACTGAACTAGAACTGAACTAGAACTGAACTAGAACTGAACTAGAACTGAACTAGAACTGAATTGGAACTGAACTAGATAATAGGCCGCATCCATGTAAAAAAATAACTAAAATTAAAATGTAAATCCTAATAAATTCTCATACTCACACATGCGCTAAATACAAACACATGCTTACATTAATATTCATGTTTTAGACTTGTTTGTTATACTTGTAGTTATACTCAAACTCACACACATTTAACCATAAACAAAACCTATCACGTACTTTCAACAACAACAATAACAACAAATGAACACAAGAGGCAGAAAAAAGAGCAAAAAAAAAAAACATAAAACATAGATTAACTTAATTAAATATTAGCAAATGTACTCATTTAGTTGGTACTTCCTCCCCCTAATAATTACAACTTTGAAACAACACCTAAGCAAACATAGCAAAATTATACATCCCTCTATACATACACACACGCACGCAGATTTCTCATTAAATAGCTAAAACAAGTAAATTTGCAAGTGTGTGGGTAAGAGGAAACGGAAAATTGCTGCGTATAAATGTTTTACAACTGTGTGCGTTTAAGTTCAAGTTAAAAATGTTTGTTAAATTGAAATTGTTTATGGCAAAAAAGGTGTTGATGAATTAATTAGAATTCTTCTAGTTTTTTTTCTCAGTTTATTTTTTTGTTATTAATTTTATTGTTTGCTGTAGCTATAATACTACTACATAGTTAAAGTTGTTGTTCCTGCTGCTGTTTATTAGTTCATTAACTACACAATAAAGAATGAAGTCATTAAGTATAAAAATCGTTTGAATTGTCAAAAGGGAAAACGTGAATTGTAGTTTAAAACCTTATTCAAAGGGGTAAAATATACAAATGTAGATGGAAATCATAGACCCCTTTAAAATAACGAATATAACGCTAAAAATTGTAGCAAACAACGCAAACCCATATTGTTAAACAAAAAGAAATGTTTTTAATTTACATGGTATTTGCATTTTTATGCGGTTTTCAAGTGGAAAAATGGGGTCATTAAAAGATTTTTTGTTTTTGTTCTTTAGTATTTTCTTTTTTTCTTGTATTTGAAGTTTTTTTTTTCATCTTCCCAACTTTTGGCCAGATTTTGTTTTTCTTTTCATTATTTCATGCTTTTTCGTTAGTTAAACGAAAATCATACATTTTATGAATATTTATTAGTTAAAAAGTTTTCTGTGGAAATAATTTGTAAGGACAAATAGTCGTTAAAAGTAAAGTTGTTTGTAGAGGAGTTAAAACATCTCTTTTGTACAAGGGTTTTATTTTGCTTTGTTATGTTCCCACTTGTGTAAACAATTTTTATTAAAGAGATTTTAATATTTTCCCCACAGAGAGAGATGTTAAAAAAATCTTAATTTGTATAAATCAATTTACCTTAATTGCCTCTGTTATTGCTGTTTTCTTAATGGGTTTTATTTAAATACATACCTGAAAAGATAAAAAAGAATAATAAATATTTAAAATTTTAGGTTACAAAAAAAAGTGATGAAATTTTTGAGGAAATATAATTTTTTTGTTACAAATAGCTTAAAAATTTAATTAAAACTGCTAGTAATCGGAAAAACATGACTAGAACTGAACTAGAACTGAACTAGAACTGAACTAGAACTGAACTAGAATTGAACTAGAACTGAACTAGAACTGAACTAGAACTGAACTAGAACTGAACTATTACTGAACTATAACTGAACTAGAACTGAACTAGAACTGAACTAGAACTGAACTAGAACTGAACTAGAACTGAACTAGAACTGAACTAGAACTGAACTAGAACTGAACT
>NW_025811905.1:0-1681 GCF_022045245.1 Lucilia cuprina
TAGAACAGAACTAGAACAGAACTAGAACAGAACTAGAACAGAACTAGAACAGAACTAGAACAGAACTAGAACAGAACTAGAACACAACTAGAACAGAACTAGAACACAGCTAGAACAGAACTAGGACTGAACTAGAACAGAACTAGAACTCTATCTTGTATAAGTTGTTTCCTACACATTGGTCCTTCGAGCCAAATAGTCTGCTGAATATTTGCCTGGTCTTTTCATTCTAATATCATATTCATATTTATTTATTTTTGAAATTTAACAATTTTTGTACTAAATAAATCTATTTTTTTATTTCAGTTACCACGCCAAAGCTAATAAGTGCAGAACTAAATTCAAACTTTAAGCTAATCGCTGGTAGTTGAAATACAAATTTTCTACTTATTTGAACTTTAAACAATTATGATTATTAATATATTATTACTATTATATTTTTTCACTTAATAAGCACTATTATGATAATCAGCAAGACATTAAAAAAGATTTATTAGCAGCCATAAAATATAATTAAAATGAGGTTGGGATGTGTTTGTTGCCTTTTGTTTTTTAATATTATTGTTCAGTATTAAATGCACAAATACTGTCATAAGACGAAGAAAATAGATACAAGTTTATATTATGAAATATGGGATTTTTATGACTGAAATATAAATTTTAAAATAAAATATATAAAGAACATAAAATCTTGTTTTCATTCTTTTGTGAATTTATTTAATTTACTATAAATTTGTTCATAAATAAAAAAATACTGTGTTTCTTCTTCATCTCTTGTCTTGTGAATTGTCTTCTCCATAATAAACATGAATACTTATTATTTGTAGAAAAAAAAGTCATAAAATAGAATTTATTATGACAGTTTTGTGTTCATTCAAAAGAAAAAAATATTTCTTAAGATTTAAATAAATGGACATTTTTTGTTGTGTTCTATGAAATTTAACAAATATTATGAAATATGTTCTATATAATGGTGTAGAAGAAGATGATAATTTTTGAAATTCTTTAGCACTCAAAGCTTGTTCCAATAAAAAAGAATAATTATTGTGGTTAAATATGTATATAAGCAAAATATTAAAAAAAAATTCTTACCACCCGCATTTAAATCCTATACTTATGAAATTTTTTTAGTATTTTAAAAAATTTCTTAGGGATTATTAAGCGATTAACAAAAGTCCCCTTTTTTTCAAATTACTCGTATTATCTCGAAATAAATAAAAATCCAAAAATATTTGTTGTTTCATTATAACATAAAATTTTTGTTCAAGAAAATATCTGTCCTATATTTGTATTATTTTCTTAAATAAATATTCTTAATCTTTAGGTCATTAAGTTTAACACAAAACATATAAATTAACAAATTAATTGCCAAAATAAAAATTTCAAAGTTGTTAGGAAAAAATTTTCAATAATAAAACAGATTTTTAGACAACTTAATTAAAATTAAATATGAAAATTATGATTTTAAGTGTTAAGTTCACTTGTCCAATGAATTTCCAGAAATAAACAAAAACATAAATATTCAAAAGTGAAAGTAGGCAACTGCGGAGGGCGCTACGCGGCATATTGATATATTAAAAGATAGACAGATAGATAAATAGATAGATAGATAGATAGATAGATAGATAGATAGATAGATAGATAGATAGATAGATAGATAGATAGATAGATAGATAGATAG
>NW_025811906.1:0-1628 GCF_022045245.1 Lucilia cuprina
CTAGACTATAGACTAGACTATAGACTAGACTATAGACTAGACTATAGACTAGACTATAAACTAGACTATAGACTGGACTATAGACTAGACTATAGACTAGACTATAGATTACACCATAGACTAGACTATAGACTGCAATATAGACATAGACTACACTATAGACATAGAGTACACTATATACAAGACTATAGACTAAACTATATACAAGACTATGGGCTAAACTATATACTAAACTATAGACTACACTATAAATTACACTAGGGTACAGGGTAGACTATCATGTACTTCAAATCGCTAAATTTAGAATTAAAAAAACGCTAAGTATCAATACTGAAAAGAAAATTATTTAATACATTCAAACAAGTGTCAACACATATCATTTAAAGTTCTCTCTAATTGATGACGTCATACTTTAGTATACACACAAGTTGCATCTTCCTACTCCCCATTCAGTTTCTTTATGTGGTCGGTACAAAAAGCATCGTTAATTTGTAAATGCATTTCGCGAGTGATTTATAAATAGAAAAATAAATAAAATTGGCATTTGTTTATTAAGGTCGGTTAATGTAAATGTTAAAAAAGAAGTTAATAAAAGTTTTTCTAAATTAATCTTATGGTTTCTAAACAAATTGTGGCTGCTGCACCTGCCGCAACTTGGTGTGAAAATTTCTCGGGCAGCCGGTATTGTTGGTGTTTTAGCAAGTATTTTGTTGTTGTGAAATAAAGAAAAAAAAGAAGTACCTATCTTCGGCAAATTGGTACTAAAAATGTGCAAATAAGTAAGAATAAGTTGTGGCTGCCGCGACAGCCGCAACTTCATATTATGCTTTCTAGGCCAGCCGGCTGGTCTGTGTGTCTTGTTGTTTTCGTTAATAAACAGAATAGTTTTGTTATTGTAAAATAAAGAAAAGGCATCATATATCGCAAAAACGGTTTCAACTTATTGCATAGTTATTATTTGTTGTACATATATATAAATATACATATGTATAAGCAAAATGTGTAAATTATGAAAGAATGATAAATTACAGTGTAGGAGAACAGCTAAAAAAGAGCAAAAGAAATATTCAAATAAAAGACTGTTAATGTTGTTGTTGCATTTATTGTTAACAAAATGTATGAAACCAGGAGAACGTCTTATGAACGCAAAAATACGAAGAGTAACAACGTTGGTGAGAAATGCAGTTGTTTCGTTATGCGAATGGTAGGATTGGTGCAGATTGGTAAGTTTTCTTTTGTTTATTTTATCTTTGCATTTAGAGTTGTTGTAATTGTAATTACTTCAAATCAAACATAAGTATTGGGGTTGCCAAACTTAATATAATAATTGATTTTATAGCATAATATTCTTTTATGTAAAGGAATGCAATAAGACTATAAACTAGACTATAGACTAGAATATAGACTAAACTAGACCATTTACAAGACTATAGACTATATTATAGACTAAACTATAGACTAGACTATAGACCAGACTATTGACTAGACTATAAACTTTACTATAGACTAGACTATTGACCAGACTATAGACTATAGACTAGACTATAGACTAGACTATAGACTAGACTATAGACTAAACTATAGACTAGACTATAGACTAGACTATAGACTAGACTATAGACTAGACT
>NW_025811907.1:0-1293 GCF_022045245.1 Lucilia cuprina
TCAGTTCTAGTTCAGTTCTAGTTCAGTTCTAGTTCAGTTCTAGTTCAGTTCTAGTTCAGTTCTAGTTCAGTTCTAGTTCAGTACTAGTTCAGTGCTAGTTCAGTTCTAATTTATTTCTAGTTCAGTTCTAAATCATTAAGTAATATTAAGAGGAATTAGAAAAATAATTCCAAAAAAATTTTTTATGTGTTCTTTATAAAATAAGAACAGTTAAATATTTTTAAAAAAGTTTAAAACATTCAGGACTTTTTTATGCACAAATATTATGTTTTCATAAAATGTTTAATTTTTATGTGGGAATAGGTTTTTACACACTCAATCCCATTCTTAAATACTTTAATTTATATAGAGAAAACTTTTACAATATTTCCTTCCTTATTATATTTTTTAAATTATATAATTATTTTATGAATTAAAAAAATATATACAAAGAGAAAAGATTTTTTATACAACATTTAGCAATATTTTTTTCAATTACTTTAAGTAATAATTAATTAATATTATATACTTATGAATATGTTTAAATTAAAAAAAAAAAAACAAAAAATTCAATAAATTGTAAACTATATTTATATTTAAAAATATAAATAAAAACCCAAAATCTTATAAAATTAAATTTATATTATATATGAGACTTAATTTATGCAATAATTATATAGCCAAGGAAACAGAATAATATATAAAATGTTGAAGTAAAAAAAAAACACAGAATTAAGAAGACATCTACATCTACCTAATAAAATTAAAAAAATATATATAAATAAATTTAGTTATTAAGTAAATTACATATAAAGGTTAAAAAATTATAATTCATATAAAAGAAATAATATTCGTAATAATCTGTTGTAATATTGTATTATATATAAAAAAGAAAAAAACGTGTAAGAAGTAAACAAAAATATATATAAATATTATGCAAAAATGTTAAAAAAACTAGTTTTTATTTAAAGGGATACTTGGGAATGAGTGTGCGTATGGGTAATACTCATGTAATTAAATGTTGATAATACGCCCTGAAATCCACGGAGATGGGGGAATAACAAAAACTGATAATATAAATAAGTTTTTATTCCGAGAAGTGGACCAAGTAAACTAACTAAAACAGAACTATAACAAAGCTAGAACAGAACTAGAACATAACAACAACAGAACTAGAATAAAACTAGAACATAACTAGAACAGAACAAGAATAGAACTAGAAAAGAACTAGAACAGGACTAGAACAGAACTAGAACAGAACTAGAACAGAACTAGAACAGAACTAGAACAGAACTAGAACAGAACTAGAACAGA
>NW_025811908.1:0-1497 GCF_022045245.1 Lucilia cuprina
ACTAGAACAGAACTAGAACAGAACTAGAACAGAACTAGAACAGAACTAGAACAGAACTAGAACAGAACTAGAACAGAACTAGAACAGAACTAGGACAGAACTATAACAGAACTAGAACAGAACTAGAACTAGAACAGAACTAGAACAGAGCTAGAACAGAACTAGAACAGAACTGGAACAGAAGTAAAACAGAACTCTAGAGTATTTGTTCCGCAATCACATTTTATTCGAAGACCCTTTTGCTTCGCAGTTTAAAAAAGTTCAAATTTTTTCTGTACAATTCTCGTCTTCTTTTACTTGTGGTTAGACAAGAAGGATGCTTCTGTTCCTGTTTCCACTACTGCAGATTGACTGCTGCTTACTTACTTGCTGTTCCCTTGTTATACTCTTGTCGGTTTCATAACTAAAGTTGGATATGTGTGTATGTTTTTCCAAAAGTATATGTTTCATTCAATTTGTTGTTGTATTCTTTTTTTGTAGATTCCACTCAATACTTCATGCAATTTTATTATTTTGCCTTTTTTATCGTTGTGGACTATTGTGTTCTGTGTGTTTCTGAATGAACACTTTTTGGATGATGCTGAAAGGTGATATACGACCCCATACTTATTGGGTTATACGATTCCTTTGCCATTGCTGAAAGTGGAATTGTTAAGAGATTTTGTATTTTAATGTAGATTTGTCATTCGCTGAAGTAAGAGGGGGAGAGAAATAGAAGAAGGTTCATGTACAAAATGATACTCGTATGTTTAATTTAGTCCTTATGCAGCAGTGGTACATTGTTGTGTATTATTGTCGAATTATATTGTTGAACATGTTGTATCTTTCAGATTTTACTCTAATTTTGATTGTCAGTCCGGGTTTTTTTATTTAATTCTTAAACAAAAGCATATTCATATTACAAACCCACAAACAATAAAATATACGGAAATGCATTAAATTTTGTAATGAAATTTGTTTGATTTAAAACTGTAGTATATGAAAAAAATTTGCAAAAGACTCTTGTGTTTTACTAAAATATATGTAATCCGATATTTCCCCATACAGGTGCAGGAGTGTATGTGTGTATTTTGAAAATTTATTTGATTAGATGAAACATGTATGTGTATTTTAATTTTTGTTAAAATTTCTATAAGAGTAGGAGGTTTTATTTATAGTAAAATATTTATATTTTCGCTTCAAAAAGGTCTACAATTAAAGAGTTTTCTTGTTTGATATGACAGGTAGTCGGTCCTTAATAAAAGAGCATATATCCTCTTTTTACGTAATTTCGTTTGAAAGGGATATTATTTCAAATGTTATTTGCAGATGTCTTAAGTAAAGTGGTTAAGAGTTTAAGAAAGCAAATAAAAAAAAAACATAACTAGAAATGAACTAGAACAGAACTAAAACAGAACTAGAACAGAACTAAAACAGAACTAGAACAGAACTAGAACAGAACTAGAATAGAACTAGAACAGAACTAGAACAGAACTAGAACAGAACTAGAACAGAACT
>NW_025811909.1:0-1225 GCF_022045245.1 Lucilia cuprina
AATTCCCCAGGCCATTATCGTGTCTCAGAGCACTTGAATTCGAAATGTGATAAAAAATAAACATATTTTTGAAAATATTCTAATAAAACAATTGTATTACTTAAAATAGATCTATAGTTACTTACGAAAAATTTTGATATTTTAACGGTCGTTTCAAAATTTTAGTTTTTTTGATACTTTGTTAAACAAATTTCAATATTTTTGGGAGAACTCAAAGAGATTTATGGACAACAGATTAGGGAATAAAACAGTAAAAAATTTGGTTAATACCTCTTATAGTTTGCCTATACCTTCAATTTGAATTCAGCGGATTTCGAGAAAAACCCATTTTTAGTAATATTTTGCAAAATTAGCCTTTATAATAATTGTTGTGTATTTTAAATGTAACCTTTTGTAAATTTATTAGTCCACGCCATATTAGGACGCTATTAACCCATAAACTTTAAAGGTCAAAGGTCAAATTTTGTAATGTTTGCAATTTTTGATGGCAACTAGACGAAATTGTTTCTATTTTTAGGTAGATTGTCATAAAACTTAAGAAATGTGTTTATTAACAACTGATATTTACAATAATAGTGAATACAAGTAAGAGTTCTATATTCGGCTGTGCCGAATCTTATATACCCTTCACCATAGTGTGTTTTAAACATCTTTTATAAATTTTAATTTTGTTCCCGACTACATTATTATTACATAAAAAGCTAAACAAAATGAACACCATCAACAACGCTAAACGAAATAAAACACAAAATACACAAGGCATATAAACCAACAGACATCTAAACATACATAACGAAAAACACAGAAAAACAAAAACAAAAACAAGTAAGAATGTTATAGTCGGTCAAGCCCGACCATATAATACCCTACACCACAGTGTATTTCGCGGAATAATTAGTTTCCTTCTGAGTTTTTAACTAAATATTTTAAAAGTTAAGAAGTACTTAAGCCCTCCCGCCACGCCACGGCTTATTCCAAGGGAGAGTAAATATGTTATTTCACTTATTCGATGTCTGTAAAAAATATATATATTTAAGGTTAAATATAAAATTTAAGCAATTGTTAAACTTTATCGTTTCTAAGTCATCAAGGCTAGTATAAAACTTGGTTTGGCAGATTTTTGTCCAGATACGAGTGTATTAAACACAATTATGAACTTAAAAGCCCTATTCGGCGGGTTCAGTTGTATGGGGGCTAGGTTAAATAATGGACCGATGTAAACCAT
>NW_025811910.1:0-1618 GCF_022045245.1 Lucilia cuprina
GTCTAGTCTGTAGTCTAGTCTATAGTCTAGTCTATAGTCTAGTCTATAGTCTAGTCTATAGTCTAGTCTATAGTCTAGTCTATAGTCTAGTCTATAGTCTAGTCTAAATTCTAGTCTAGAATATAGTTCACACATTATTCCAAAAGCAATAATTAGCAATTGAATTACTTTGAAAGGCAAAGTAATCGTTTTTCTGTTACAAACTGCCTAAATAACCAAAAATACTTTCTCTCTTTAAAATTAAAATCTAATAAACATTGAATCCTATTAGAAGATATTTTGAAAAACTCTCGTGCTTGATTTTAAAACTTAGTGCTGATGTTTCTAATACCAAAGAGGAGGACTACCATATAAAACCCCTTGACGTGTGCTAAACATGTGCTTTGGTTTAGGGGTTTCATCTGTATTTCCAAACGTTATTGCGTTACTGGTTTTTGAAAAGAGTTAAATAACTTTTTTCGATTACAACTTTACATACAAAATTAAACATCAATGTGTGTTTTTGATAAAAATCCATAAATTAAAATGAGATGGTATGCAAATTTTTTGGATTTTGAAAAAAAAAAAATATATAAAACAAAAAAAAAAAAAAAAAAAGGGGTATCAGTAGCAATTATTCAATGTATAAACCAAATCTACACACGCGTCACCCTAATTTTTTTTTTTTCATAACTAAACAGTTAAAAGTCTGGGTGAGGTTTTTTTAAGGGTGTCGTTTTTTTCTTTTTCAATGAATTATTATGTGTGTCTGTGAGTGAATGAGTCGCTAGAAAGGGTTTAATATTTCTTTGTTTAGTTTAGAGAAAAATTTGCATTTTTTAATTTTTTTCAAACAGATTTCAACAATAGAACACCTTTGTTTTTTCGGTACGGTGTAACTCTTTTTTTTTGATTATTCTTTTATAAAGATTTACAGTTTTTTAGATTTTTTTATTACTGTTCATAAAATTATGGGTAACATATCGATTTACTTTTGTTGTCTATAGCAAATGCACCGGATACGGATGTTATGTAGAAAGCTGCATCACTTTATTGTCTAGATGTGAGTATTGAATCTTTTTTTTTGTCGCAATGTTGATTTTGAATTTGAATATTTTTGCGTAATTACATTTGCATATTGTGAAATTAGCATTTTGTCTTTAAAATTACCCATTATAGTTTGTGTCTGCTGTAGAAAGCCAATATCTGGTGAAAGGCACAAGGTGTTTTTTTTGGAATGTGTTTTGACGCATGCTACAAAAAAATCTGAAACTATTTGTTTTGAGGAAATAATTATTTAAATTAGTTTTCGTTTTCAGCTGTCCGGGTAATTGGCTGAAAAAATTGCATTTCTTAAGAAATATTTGATTATTAAAGGAAAGAACTGTTTATTAGCTTTAATGAAAAATTATCTTTTTGGTGTTGAATTCTAAAAAGAATGTAAACAACGCTGAAGAAATGCCTGAAAAATAGAACTTGAATAGAATAGAACTTGAACTAGAACATAAGTAGAACAGAAGTAGAACATAAGTAGAACAGAAGTAGAACAGAACTAGAACAGAACTAGAACAGAACTAGAACTAGAACAGAACTAGAACAGAACTAGAACAGAACTAGAACAGAACTAGAACAGAACTAG
>NW_025811911.1:0-1583 GCF_022045245.1 Lucilia cuprina
TAGACTATAGACTAGACTATAGACTAGACTATAGACTAGACTATAGACTAGACTATAGACTAGACTATAGACTAGACTGGACTATAGACTAGACTATAGACTAGACTACAGACTAGACTGTAGACTATAGACTATAGACTAGAATGTAGACTATAGACTGGACTATAGACTAGACTATAGACTAGACTGATTTGGGATTCGCATCCTAAATTAGTTTCGAAACCTTGGAATAAATATCTTAAGGCAACTCATCACGGTCACATGTTGCAATTAACCTTTCTCCCAACGGAAATTTTAACAAATCACCTTTTACAGCCTTGAAAATTTTCTCATAGCAATTTTCTCAACATTAATAACAAAAGGACTCTGCACATCCCCTTATCGAAACACTTCAATTAATTGTGGGTGGATGAGCATAATATTGAAATTGATAACTTCATTTGGCAGGCAGACAGTCAGCTACCCAATCAGCGTACGTAATGCAGTCGCAATCAGCCAAATGCAATACACACTTAGCAAAAACAAAAAAAAAACATGCCACAGAAACAAGACCTAAAAGTTGAGAGTAAAATCCCATTAAACAAACATTTCCCACGCATTAAACCACAATCGAGAAAAACAAACGAAATAAAGAAAAAAATTGGAAAATAATTACAATTGAAATTGCTAAAGTGGTTTGAGAATGGAAAAACTATAACGGGATACAAAGATAGAAAAGGAGGTTTTTCTGTTTTGCCATATTCCCAGCATATAAAAATTTGTACAACAAATTAAAATTAAAGTAAAAAAAGTGTGGTGTGTAAGTAATAAATGTAATAGAAAATAATTGCTACGCAACATTACAATAACTCTATAGTTGTAGCACACAACTACAATTATTAAAAAAAAAAAAAAAACTTTGTAATGCAACGGATGAGTAGCAACAATAACAGTAGAGCAACGAACGCTCGCCATACCACGACATTAGAAAAAGTATAGAGTTTACTCCCTAAGGACATGCTGCACCGTGTACATCCTTTTTGTTGTAAATTTGTTGTGTTTTTTTATTGTGCGAACTTTAAAAATGAGATGTTAGAAAAACAAAAAAAAAAAAAAAACATTTTTATTAAATTTTACACACAGCAGGGTTAAAAATTAGGTTACAGGAAAATGTTTCTGTTACATTTTTTTAATTTCATTTGTATGAGTTTTTATGTCATACACATACAACATCTTCAACGTGGTTTATTAGACCTATACATACGTATGTACATGTATATTTTCACCTTATTACAGTGTCCTCTTTATGGATTTTATATGTATGTGTTCATATCTTTGTTCGTAAATGTGTGATAATGCTTTAAAGTTGTATGAGATGCGTATGATGCTTGATATTTTATAATTATACTTTTGAATGCGTTTTCTGTTTTTTGCGTAATTGCGTAGAATGTTATGACTATGACTAGACTATGACTAGACTATGACTAGACTATGAATAGACCATGACTAGACTATGACTAGACTATGACTAGACTATGACTAGACTATGACTAGACTATGACTAGACTATGACTAGACTATGACTAGACTATGACTAGACTATG
>NW_025811912.1:0-1567 GCF_022045245.1 Lucilia cuprina
ACTAGAACTGAACTAGAACTGAACTAGAACTGAACTAGAACTGAACTAGAACTGAACTAGGACTGAACTAGAACTGAACAAGAACTGAACTAGAACTGAACTAGAACTAAACTAGAACTAAACTAGAACTTTACTAGAACTAAACTAGAACTGAACTTGAACTGAACTAGAACTAAACTAGAACTGAACTAAAACTGAATTAGAAGTAAACTACAACTGAGCTAGAAATGAACACCAGGGAAGAATATCTATGGAACCGCCATAAAACATGCATAAATATTTGTTGCTCTCAAAGACTTATTTAAAATTCTTAATGAAAAAGCGTGAGTGTAGGATGTTTAAAATTAAATTAAAAAAAAAAAACTGAAAAAAGGAAAAAATAAAAATAACTTCCGTTGTCACAAGTTTTTTTCTTTGTTTTTGCATAAAACTTCTTACACCCATGACTGAAAATGAACGCTGTTTCCTTTTGGAAACTCCACATCGAAAATGATTGTAAAAGAATTTTACATAAGAAAACAAAAAAATATATAAATAAGTAAATAAGAACTCTTTTATGCCAAAAACAACAAATAAACAGATTGTATAAAGAAATTTTCTGCTTCACTAAAAGTTTAAAATGTATAACATATTGCCAAGAATTTGACGTTACACTGAAAGAAAAAAGAGCATGCTTTAAAGGAAGAAAACCATTATGAAAACAAAAGTTTAAAATTTAAAATAAAAATCCAAAACACCATTCTTTTATATTTCTGCAATTACCAGCAGGAGAGCTTTTCTTTTTTTGCAAGACACATAGCACAACAAACAAATAATCAAACGAAAAAATGTTCCCTGCCAAATCATCAATTCCTCAGAACTGACGAATTATTCATGGATACATTTTTTCTCCGTATTACATGTTTAAAGTACATACCTATTAGTTTGCTGGTTAAGCAAACAAAATGTTTATATGAGAATCAACACAACATCTCATTCATCCAATCATTCAGCTCATACTCTAGCACTTTATAATCGCACTTAAATAAATATATCTACAAAATACACTTGCATACATTAAAATTTCACTTGATATTTTTTGTTGTTATATAAATACACACATGTAAGAATTTTTATGTTTGCGTGTGTGTAGTTAAGAAAAAAAGAAAAAATAGAAATGTCAATACAAATTTAGATAAAATGTCAGTTTAACTGACAGGTCTTTTTATTGGTGTGTGCTTTCAGTGTTGCTCGCCTAATTTTCTCGCTGGTAGCTAAAACATTTATTTACACTGTTTAAGACAATGTTCCTATACTGGGTACTTTCAACAGGGTACTTAGGTACTATTTGAGTGTCACTTAAAAATCTGAAATTAAGAAAAAAAAACTGAACTAGAACTAAACTATGACTGAACTAGAACTGAACCATGACTCAACTAGAACTGAACCATGACTCAACTAGAACTGAACTAGAACTGAGCTAGAAATAAACTAGAACTGAACTAGAACTGAACTAGAACTGAACTAGAACTGAACTAGAACTGAACTAGAACTGAACTAGAACTGAACTAGAACTGAACTAGAACTG
>NW_025811913.1:0-1856 GCF_022045245.1 Lucilia cuprina
GACTAGACTATAGACTAGACTATAGACTAGACTATAGACTAGACTATAGACTAGACTATAGACTAGACTAGACTAGACTATAGACTAGACTATAGACTAGACTACAGATTAGACTGTAGATTAGACTATAGACTAGACTGCAGTCTATCTTATAGACTAAACTCTAAACTAGACTATAGACTTGGCTATATACTTCACTCTAGACTAGGCTATAGTATGGTTATAGCCTACATTTTAGACTGGACTATAGTCTGAACTATTGGCTAGACTAAAAACAGACTGTATATATATGTAACACTGTAGACGTGTGTCGACAAGGTGTTGACAAGTTTAGACCAAATGTTTTTACTTTTTTGGTTGAGTTTTTTGTATAAAGCAACATTTTTTACACACATACATACATACATACATAAATATGTAATGTGATTTCATTGAAATATATTTCATATTAGCCTTGTCATTAACATCCTTAAGATTATTGTCTTATTTTTTCTTAACTGCGAAACTTGAATATGTAAATCTATTTATTTTTCACACTTTCATTGCCTGAGAATTGCAAACAATCAACCAATGTCATTTAAGCTGCAATATTACAGCAAAACATTTAAAAAATCAGTGAAACATTTGCCAATGTAATTTACATTTTAATGCAAAACAAATAAATATTGAAAAAAATAATGTAAAAATTTTTTTCGATAATTTTATTTATGATTGTTTTTTCTTAAGACTTTTATTATTTGCATTCGATTTTTTTTTTGCTTGTTTATTTTTAAAAACGTTTATTTGTTTTAACTAAAAGCTTAAATGTTTGCAATTGTATTTAATGCATTTTTCATTAACTTAATTTTGCATATTTTGGAGGATAATCCTCATGTTGCTCTTATTTAAATTGCCTTAATAAAATATTTAGTTTAACAAATGTTTTCAATTTTTATAGTTATTTTTTTATACTCTTTTTGATGATTTTATTATTTTCAGTTCTTTTTGCTTTTTTCAGCTTTTTCTTGCTTACAATTCAGTTGTTCAATTTGTATTTTATACACATGCTTTTTTTGCATTATGTCGTCTTTTTTTTGTTACACAAAAACCATAAATATTGCTTTACAACACGTTTTAAGCGAATTATGGGTTTTCCGTCAGGGACGTGGTAAACAGAATTCCCTTCCTATTCACACTTGTTGTATTGCAAACCCATTTGTGAAATTTATTCTTATCAGACTCTGTTTTATTTATTCTTATCAGACTACACAAGCTCCAGTAAAACTCGTTCAAAATGCGCCAGCAAAAAAAGTTTCTTAAAACCATAAACGCAGTCGAATGCACATCACGTATACGCCATGTTTCACTTTGTCGAAGTTCGATTTTTTGTTACTATTGCACCCGCACAGTACATTGCATGCAACTTGCCCTTGATATACAATAAATCAATCTCATCCCTCATTCTCTCAATGTGAAAAGGAAACAATATTGTAGCAATAGCTCTAGCAGTAAAAAAGCAACTAAATATCATGCAACAGTCTTCCTATGATATGGACTGGCATAAGAAATTTAAAAAAAAAAAAAATACAATCCTCAAGGAAACGTGAGTGTGTGAGCTTTTTTAAAAATTTATTAAAAGACTAAGGAAATGAATCTTATGCTTCAAAGAAGTTGTGAAGGGCTTTTACAGGAAAATTAAAAATTTCTATTCCAAGAAAAATAACAATATATTTTAATATTTAAGAAGAACTAGAATAGAACTAGAACAAAACTAGAACTAGAACGGAACTAGAACAGAACTAGAACAGAACTAGAACAGAACTAGAACAGAACTAGAACAGAACTAGAACAGAACTAGAACAGAACTAGAACAGAAC
>NW_025811914.1:0-1379 GCF_022045245.1 Lucilia cuprina
TCTTCATTAAGAATAAGGAAAAACAAACATATGCCATTGAATTATGTTTATTTATGTTAATATTATAAAAATAAATTCCATTAATTTTTGTTTTCATCATTTTTGTTTATTAATCTTCTTTAAATGGCCAAGTTGGAAGAGGTGGTTAGTAAATTAGTTCGCTGTAAAACAAATAATATCAAAGTTAATATATTTTTCGTTGCATTTTAACAAGAGGATTTAAAGAAGTTTATGTTGTTAGTTAGACATATTTATTTATTTCGTAGACAATAAGCGTATTAAAAAATTTGGTAAAAGACTTAAAATTTTCTATGTGTTTTGTGGCTTAGTTGTAGATTTTTGCTAATTGGTAACTGTTTAAACAAAATAAAGATAATAAACTTTAAAAGGAAAGATTAAGTATATAACCATTTTGAAAGAAATTTAATGTTTTGAAAACTTTCAAGATTTGAGCATTTTAAGAAGTTCTCAGATGGATGGACATGAAACGTAAACGAAGATTATAAAATATTTTAATGTCTATAAAAGTTTCTAGAGTTTATCGAAAAAATAATTCCAATATTTGTAGATTAAAATAATTTTTATTATTCATCAATTGCAAACCTAAACAAACAATTATTTAAATTATTTGTTTTACACAATTTTGTTAATAACAAAATTTTAATAAAATGCAAATAAACCAAACATATTTTAAAAAGAAAATACTAAATATTTATTTAAATTTTATGCTTACACTCAAATAGACATATAAATATTGTTTTATGTTACAAAATTATACATTTGCACTTTGCTATCTCTAAACACACTTCTACTAATACACCTACGTACTACATGTAATTAAATTCATTTATTTTGTTGAAAAATTTAATATAAAATAATTATAATCAAATTAAAACTTTATTAATATCAATTATAATTTTGTTGTCAGTTTCAGTTTGTTGATTTGTGCAGAAGTGCCAACATGTTTCAAATTTATTTAAAATATGAAAATATACAAAACAATATTTGTTTATTGAAGGTTTTAAGGTTAAAGCAATTGTTGGAAATATAAGCAAATAATAAAATTAAAAAATAACGTATTAACTAAATTATGATATAATAATTAATTTAAAATTAACAATTATATTTTTTTGTTATACTAAAATTAAATTAATTAAACTACAATTAATTAAATGTCTCATAATGATGCCGGTTTATATGAAATACATAAATCATTTTATTAGCAATCAAGGCTATAGTGTAGTCTATAGTCTAGTCTAGTCTATAGTCTTGTCTAGTTTATAGTCTAGTCTAGTTTATAGTCTAGTCTATAGTCTAGTCTATAGTCTAGTCTATAGTCTAGTCTATAGTCTAGTCTATAGTCTAGTCTATAGTCTAGT
>NW_025811915.1:0-1719 GCF_022045245.1 Lucilia cuprina
TTCAGTTCTAGTTCAGTTCTAGTTCAGTTCTAGTTCAGTTCTAGTTCAGTTCTAGTTCAGTTCTAGTTCAGTTCTAGTTCATTTCTAGTTCAGTTCAGTTCTAGTTCAAAATTTCAAAATCGTTTTGATTTCGTTCGGTGTAATATATGATAAATAAAACAAAAATATTCGCAAAACAAGAAATATTTATGTTTTTGTTTTGTAAAAATTAAAACAAAAACTTCAACATCAAACTAAATGACAAATAAACTTAAAAACAATAGAAATTAAAACAAAAATCGCACAAAAAAAACTGTTAAAAAAATATGAATACTGTTAACGAGAAACAATTTAAAACAAAAAATAAAAAAATTTAAAAAAAGATTGAGCAAAAGATGACATTAATACCAAAAACTAAAAAAAATAAAACTGTTAAAACTGCTAATATGTACGGAAAGCAATAAAACTAAAAATAGCAAAACTCAAACCCACTTGCAAAATCTGATGCGTTTTTTGCGAATATTACTTTGGAATCTATGAATAAATGTGTTTTAGTTGCTGTAATATTATCAACAACAACAACAATATGAATATTATTTTAAAACATAGTTTTAAATGATACGGATTCACAGTACTTTTTTTAATTACAAAGTCCATTTAGATTAGGTAGTTTACATTACACAGTAGAACGATGTGCAGGAAAGTTAACTTATTACCTTTGGACATTTTTAGAATATGGAAGATAGTTATGTCGATATAATTTTAAAATTTTACTTATTCAAGAAAAGTCTTCAATTCCGCTAAGAATAGAGGGATGTTAACTTTTCTGACCCACTGTACATACAAATGTTGCCTTCAGATTTTTTCTATTTTTATATACATATTCGTATACTATATTGTATTTTATGTTTACGGAAATGTGTATGTACATTTTGCAATAATTGTATTAAAAAAAACTTAATTTCTTTTTCATTTGATTTGTGGTCGAAACAATAAATTTCATTTTGATTGCCCTTTAAGCCGTTGTTTCTTTGATTTTCTTCTTTCTTACTTTTCTTTCTTTAATTTAAGCAGAACATTATGTTGTCGTATTTTAGTGTAAAAGTAGTGTAATGTATATTATTCGTTATGTTGTAATAATCTTTTTACACCTTTTTTTCATTTATTTGAGCTTTAAAGCCGGAAAAGAAACAACAACTGTTTAATAATGCACTTTTTATTTTGTATATTTGTATTTATTATTTTCACTATTTCGTAATGTTCAAAATTTATACGATTTATAGGTAGTATAAAATAGCAACAGTGAGTGTTAAAATTATGTGAACATTTTAAATGTTCTTAAAATAGTTTCTGCTTTGACCACCCGAAAAAAATCTTTACTACCCCTTAAGCAGACAAGTAACGTTGGACCAATGTGCAAGTACTTTCTTTTTGAAAATGTGCCTTTCCAACTTTCTTGGATTAAAACCCAATTTAACAGAATAAATCAATTTTTCTTAAAAAGAGTTTTTATATTTACCATAGCCATCTATCTATCTATCTATCTATCTATCTATCTATCTATCTATTTATCTATTTATCTATTTATCTATTTATCTATTTATCTATTTATCTATTTATATATTTATCTAATTATCTATTTATCTATCTATCTATCTATCTATCTATCTATCTATCTATCTATCTATCTATCTATCTATCTATCTATCTATATATCTATCTATCTATCTATCTATCTAT
>NW_025811916.1:0-1088 GCF_022045245.1 Lucilia cuprina
ACTAGAACTGAACTAGAACTGAACTAGAACTGAACTAGAACTGAACTAGAACTGAACTAGAACTGAACTAGAACTGAACTAGAACTGAACTAAAACAGAACTAAAACTAAAAAAAGCTGAACCAGAACTGAACTAGAAAATTTACTTAAACTTACCTTCAGTGGACAAGTACGGTTCAAATTCGTATACTTTTCAATTTGTTTGTATAGATAGTCCACCATGGGATAACTGGAACGTTTTAATAAAAATTTACAGCCATCGAATGTATTTTCTTTGAATAGATATTGATTATATTTATTATTGGAAAGTTTATACAAACCAATCTTTCCCTACCGAATAGAAATTAAATTAAATCTTAAATAAATTATTTCCAGCAAATTATTTACTTACAATAATTTTATGTATCTCACGAGCAAAAGTAATATTTATTGTGGTTTCCGATATCCAACGCGATATTCGTTTGTGGAAACATTTTGTAAAATTAGCGAAAGTTGTATCTGAGTTTTTACATTTAATTGAGGTTATATCCAGATGACTGGTGGAAACCTTTAAAATAATCGAAAAGAAAAAAACTTTTAAAATGTTATTTAGTTTTATCAAATTATTTAAATGTATCTGACTCTTACCTTCATTACAATACTTACAATAATGCTAAAACACAATATGTGTTTTTGCTTACAGTTTAATAACATTTTGTAAACTATACAAAAATAATATTTCAAGCGTTTAATGTTATTTGGAATAAAACTAAATTGTACTATTATAAGCAATATGATTTCATTAATTGTTCGTACATTTTGTTCAATTAAATCGATTACATATAAATGTCGCTTTTATTAATATAATTACTCTCTTTTTATAATACTTTTATTAGGGTGGTATTCATAGTCTATATTCAAGCTAACAGTCTATATTTTAGTATATATTGCCTTTAGTCTAGTCTATGCTTTAGTCTAAAATCTAGTCTATGGTCTAGTCTATAGTCTAGTCTATAGTCTAGTCTATAGTGTAGTCTAGTCTATAGTCTAGGCTATAGTCTAGTATATAGTCTAGTCTATTGCCTAGTCTATAGTCTAGTCTATAGTCTA
>NW_025811917.1:0-1306 GCF_022045245.1 Lucilia cuprina
CTATAGACTAGACTATAGACTAGACTATAGACTAGACTATAGACTAGACTATAGACTAGACTATAGACTAGACTATAGACTATACTATAGACTAGACTATAGACTATAAACTAGACAATATACTAAACTATTGACTAGACTATTATCCAGGCTGTAGATTAGGCTATAGACTAGACTAATAGTTCTCTTGTTGGCTGTAAAGTAGTAAATTTATTTTAATGAAAAAATCAACATGTTTTTATATTGAACATTTACAATTTGTCGTTTAAGAAAAACATTTCGTAATTATTTATAAATTACAACAAATTGTGGACAATAACTGTTAATAAATTTTAATTATATATAATTAAAAAAGTTGACAAAGTTGAAATTAAAATGTGCATAATTAATAAGAATTTTTAAAGCACACAGTTTAGAAAAAACGGAACATTAATAATAAATTAAAAAACATTTAAAATATAGAAAACTAACTATAAATGTGATTTTTTTAAAAGCTTTAATCAATTTATATAAGTAACATATGTATTTCTTTTTAGCACTTTTCTCCTTGAAGGTGTCAGCTTATAATTAATTTGAAAATAATCCCTTTTGCTATTTAAAGTATACATAAATCTCTTTTTTGAGACATTTTTAAAAGCAAACAAAAAAAAACTATTTTGAATTTAAAATTTAAAGGCCATTTATGACAAATTAATATTGATGATAACCAACTCTATTTATAGCCATTCATAAATTTATTTATGAAAGATGTTACTATAAATAGTTAAACTTGTATAGAGTTTGTTTTTCTATTTTTATACGTATAAAAAAACAGGTCAGTTTTTAGAAAAGTTTTTTTTATCTTTTTAAAGAATAAAAATTTAAACAAATATTTAAAAATTTTATATATTTAATACTTAAGCTTTTATAAGCGATTATAAAGTTTTTTTTTGCAAACAAGCTATTTTTTATTTGTTGTAATTAAAAAAACTTTTATCTTATCACATGTTCTACTGTTAGTACTCTTGATTTTGGTCACTTGTTTAAGTTATTAATAACAATTTTTATTATTATTTTAAGTATTAGTTAATAATTAATGTTTATAAAGAGCTTTTTTAAATTAACAATTTAATTACACAGTCTAACAAAAAATCTTCACAAAAAAATAGTCTAGTCTAAAGGCTAGTCTATAGGTTGGTCTATAGTCTAGTCTATAGTCTAGTCTATAGTCTAGTCTATAGTCTAGTCTATATTCTAGTCTATAGTCTAGTCTATAGTCTAGTCTATAGTCTAGTCTATAGTCTAGTCTATAGTCTTGTCTATAGTC
>NW_025811918.1:0-2137 GCF_022045245.1 Lucilia cuprina
GACTATAGACTAGACTATAGACTAGACTATAGACTAGACTATAGACTAGACTATAGACTAGACTATAGACTAGACTATAGACTAGACTACATACTAGACTATAGACTAAACTATAGACTAGGCTATAGGCTAGACTATAGACTAGACTTTAGACTAGGCTATAGACAAGACCATAAACTAGACTACAGACTAGACCATAAACTAGACTACAGACTAGACTTAACACATGGCAATGGACTAAACTACATACTAGACTTGGCTACCGACTTAAATAGTCTAGACTATAGACTACAATATTCTAGTTTTAATTGAATTTTGTTTTTATTTCGTTAATATAAGCTTTTTAATTAAAACCATGTGCATTGAATGAAATTCTTCTCTAATACTAATGTAGATATTTATTATTTAATAATCCAATTAATTGTAGCTCTTATTATTTGCAATATATGTACATATGTATATTTAGAATAGATATCATATATAAACAAATAGACTACAATACAATAAACAAATTTAATAGAAAATTTACATATTTATGGCTTCTAACAACAACGACATTCATTCGTTCATTCATTCATCCATCCATCCATAATTGTATTTTAATGGTATTAAATATTTGAAAATAGTAAATACTATTATTGAACAAATAACTGAAAAATAAAACACAATAACAAAATGACTAAAAAGAAGAAAAAAACCTTGCTAAAAATGCAAAAAAAAAATAAAACAACATACTATGAAACGGAATAAATGTATTAAAAACAAAAACGTAACAAATTGAAACTGGATTAAATTACATTATTCTTTATTTTAATTTTATAAACTAAAATACAATAAACAATAAGTACAAATGAACATTGGTGTATGAAGCCGTGTGTTTGTTCATACTATTCATGCAAATATTCGTACTATGTATGTTGTGTATTGAATATTAGTTAAGTTTAGCAGAGCAGTGACAGTTGATTGGGGAAAGACCTTTGACAAATAGGTTCTTAATTTTAGTATTCGTCGTTTATGAGGTTTTAAATAATTTCATAAAATTATTCAGCGCAGTTGCATTCGAACCTGTTGTAAGTTAAAAATCAATAAATTCAATTTCTGAAAAAATTCTCTACAAAATGAGAAATGAAAATCCTTCTACGACCCTGTTTACATGATTAGGTCGGCATATACATATATATTTTATATGTATGTGTATTTGTGTCTGTATGTATTAAGAAGATAATCTAGAAAATTAAAAATCAATAAGTTTTTTTTTAATTTTTTCTGCAATGTTCTTTTTTTGTGAATTTTTTTTCCATTGAAGGCACATTTTTTCCATTAACATCATCAATGATTAAAAAATGTTGAATGCGACTAGTATTCGTATTATATTTAGAGGGCTTTTGTTTCGTTACTTATTTGTAGGATTTTTGAAAATTAAAATAAAATTAAATTGCACAAACAAAAAAGAAAACATTATTTTATAAGTCGTGCAAAAAAAAAAACAACAAGAAATAGCAATAATAAAGTAATAAAAAAACAAAGCAAAATAAAATAGATATAAAAAACGAACAAAAATTTATAAAAAAAACTTAATCGCATTATGCAGAGGATTTTCATTTAAGCTTTTTGTTTCAAATATACTGCGAGTACTTTTTCGGTATTAATTCGTATTCGTAATACAATGCATATGTTTTGTATTATTACAATAATAATGAATAAAAAAAATAATTTTCTATTGAATTTTATTTGGATTATGGCTCTATAAATGTGTAATTTTAATACTTATTAGAAAAGCTTAAACAAATTCAATAAAATGACAATAATTTAAAGCAACTTCACCTACGATAAACTTTTGGTTTCGAAATGGAAGATTACCTGCAAAATAGGAACTTTCAAAGAAGCGAAAAAAGTAGAATTTACTCATTTTACTACATCTGAAGTCATTCTAAGGAAGTAATTTTTATGTTCTTTTATTGGACACATTTATCAATCAATTCCAAATAAAAATGGGTTTAATTTAAAAGAAAAAAAAAATGAATTTTTCAGTTCAGTTCTAATTCAGTTCTAGTTCAGTTCTAGTTCAGTTCTAATTCAGTTCTAGTTCAGTTCTAGTTCAGTTCTAGTTCAGTTCTAGTTCAGTTCTAGTTCAGTT
>NW_025811919.1:0-1212 GCF_022045245.1 Lucilia cuprina
GAACTAGAACAGAACTAGAACAGAACTAGAACAGAACTAGAACAGAACTAGAACAGAACTAGAACAGAACTAGAACAGAACTAAAACAGAACTATAACAGAACTAGAATAGAAGTAGAGCTGAACTTGACCTAAGCCTAAATTACACAAGAACTAATTTAAGCTTAAATTCAATTTTTTTCTAAGTGTTTTAATGTAGTCTTTACATTTATATAAATTTTATGATTCTAAAAACACACTTTGTAAGCAAAATATTTAAATTTTGTCTCTCTCATCATTTAAAGTGTGAATTTTCCCCTAAAGCTATGATATACATATTTATGTATGTTAATGAAAATCTTTAACATAATTTAACACATTAAAATAAATTATACATTCAGTTTTACAACAAAAAAATTATACTATAAGTCAACTTAAATGCTTAAGTTAATGAATTTTTTACAAAATTAAAAATTCCCATAAATTTTAGGCATGAAGGATGAAGTAATCAAAAACAAAACAAAAAAAATAGATAAAAAACTAATTATAGAGTCTAGCATAGTTTATAAACCCAACAGCATACAGTCTACATTTTATAGAAATTTAAGAAAAAAAAAACAAAAAAGGAAAATTTCTATTACACAACAGGGATTTAGTAAAAAACATTATGCACAGCAGACTTTTGTTTGCAAAAACATTTGTCATTTATTTTACAAAGACTTTTTTGAAATAGCAAAACAGACATTTTTAATTTAAAATCTTACTCCTGTTAAGTAAAATTTAAATAAGAATATATTTAATTTTGTTAAATATTTACATAATAAAAAAACTTTCAAGGGAAATGAGGAGCTCCAAACCCTTTTCACAAATCCTTATATCATTCATTTTACTTTATTTACTGTAGTATTCAAAATCGCAACTGATAGATAAACAGTGATGACATATGTGTTTTATTTTGTAAATGTTTTGTTGATAAAAAAAATAAATCCTTTAGATGTCCTGAATGTTCTGTGACAAGGACAAACACCATAGAATTTGTTTTTCATACATATAAATTTTCAGATGTGTATACATGAATTTATTACTAACAAACTGGCATATTTATTAAGTTCTAGTTTTAGTTCTTTTCTATTTCTACTCTAGTTCTGTTCTAGTTCTGTTCTAGTTCTGTTCTAGTTCTGTTCTAGTTCTGTTCTAGTTCTGTTCTAGTTCTGTTCTAGTTCTGTTCTAGTTC
>NW_025811920.1:0-1221 GCF_022045245.1 Lucilia cuprina
AGTTCAGTTCTAGTTCAGTTCTAGTTCAGTTCTAGTTCAGTTCTAGTTCAGTTCTAGTTCAGTTCTAGTTCAGTTCTAGTTCAGCTCTAGTTCAGTTCTAGTTCAGTGTGCTCGATTTGTAGCCAAAACTAGTTCTGTTCTAGTTCTGTTATTTAAAGATATATATACATATGTACTATATATGTACATACATATGTATCTCAATATTTGTAAGATTGTAAGTGTTTTTCGTCATCTTAATTTGTGTCACTTCAAGCAGAAATACTCATAAGAGCAAAAGGATGCCATCCGTGATGAAATAAATTTTGAAATGTGGAGTAAAAGGAAGAAAAGGTTTAGATAGACATTGCACATCAAGGTAGTCAGCGAAATATTTAGTTAAAAAAGAAAACAATTTTGTTGACAACCTTAGTAAGTTAAAAATTATTTCAATGAAAATAGAAAATCTCTTAACGTACGCGCACACTTCTATAGACATTTCAATTAAGAAAGGTCGTTAAATAAAGTTTGTTTCTTTTGTTTTTGGCAAAATATTAAAAATGGTTAAATTTGGTTTTACAAAGATTAGTTTGAAGGTGGTAGAAATATGTTTTTTCATTGGCTCAAATTAGCTAATAGAAATTGTTATATTATATACATGTTGAGTATAATAGATGTTTTTTTTTGTACATATGTACGTTTTATGTACAGAAAATATACATTTCCTTTTACTAAGTAAAGAAAACACTTACTGGCTCTCTTTTTTTTCTAACATGTTTTTTGCTTTTTATTTCCTTTTCAATATATTTTTGGCAGTTACGAACCTTTTATAAGTCTTATAAATGTTTCCTTGAATAAATATAGATGTCAAGGTTAACTGAAGTATTTTATAAAATTATTTTTATACGTAAGGATATTTTATATCTTGTGCGTTCTAAAAAAATTTTTGCTCTCTTTTAAGAGTTGGATAGAAACGATAAGAAACCTTTTTTTCTCTCTTAAAGTAATTTACGATTTTTATTAAATTTTTAAAGAATTCTAGTTATTGTGTCTGTTGAACAAAAAAAAAAAAAAAGCTCTGTAATGTGTCCTAAAAAAGGAGGATACAAAATGTTTGTGAGCAAAAGAAAACTTTAACCTAAAACTGAACTAGAACTGAACTAGAACTGAACTAGAACTGAACTAGAACTGAACTAGAACTGAACTAGAACTGAACTAGAACTGAACTAGAACTGAACTAGA
>NW_025811921.1:0-1174 GCF_022045245.1 Lucilia cuprina
CATAATAAGAAGAAAATCATAATAATGTGAACAAAAATAAATAAAATTGGTAGAAGCTATTGTCAAAAATAAATTATTTAAAACAAATTACGGTCAAATAAATAAATATTGTTGTCTAGCCGTCACAAAGCCTGATCTTTTCACGCAGCCTGTGAAGTGAAAAGATTAGGGAAAAAAATGGACTCTTTCTGACCTGTAATGCTATACAATGGTAATGGGGAAAATGATTAAACTCAGTAAAAAGAAGTAAGTAACATTCCAACATGGATATCGAGTAACAATTTTTCCTTCCACTCTTTATTGTTTGAGGTGCTGAGCGTGTATTACTCCTATTAGTTTTCCTTTAAGGTCCCCGATCTCATAGCTATTGTTTCCTATCGCTTTTCGGACTCTACACTTAAGCCATGGTCTACAAAGCTTGGCATTTATGCCTTTTGCAAAGTTGCTTTGTATAAAGTTCCTTCTATATATTTCTTGTCCAGGCTTGTATCTAACAGTTCTACTCTTAAGATTATAGTGTTTCTCATTTTTTAAATAGGCATCATGTAGTTTTTCGCCTATTTGTTGGTGAATAGGTTGCATATGTGCAGATTTTGGTAAGACTAACATATCGCCTTCCTCGCTTGATCTCAATTTCTTTAATATTTCATAGGCGTCAGCATGTGTTATCATGTTATAGCCTGTTAGTGCGAAAAATGGCCTTACACCGGTCGATGCATGAATTGTAGACCTTAACGAACATTCAATCTTAGATAAATTTTCATCCCATTTTGTTTGGTCGTTATCTAGAAAACTTCTAATTGAACTGAGAATGCTTTGGTTTACTCTCTCACTGGCGTTGGCCTGTGGTGAGTAAATGGGAGTGCGGAGATGTTTTACTCCAAACAAGACTAAGAATTCCTTAAAAGATTCAGCAGTAAACTGCTTGCCATTATCGGAATGCACAAATTCTGGCACTCCAAATTAATAAAAAACTTCATCTCTCAAGAACTTTATAGTTGATTTTGTAGTTGTTTTTGCTAATGCTTTTAGTAGAACAAATTTAGTTTTATGATCTAAAACTATCAAAATAGAGGTATTGCCATTCTTAGATCTAGGGTATGGTCCTAAAAAATCTATATAAATTTTTTGAAAAGGTCTTTGCGTTTGCACTTCTTTACCCATAGGTGGTCTT
>NW_025811922.1:0-1130 GCF_022045245.1 Lucilia cuprina
CTAGAACAGAACTAGAACAGAACTAGAACAGAACTAGAACAGAACTAGAACAGAACTAGAACAGAACTAGAACAGAACTAGAACAGAACTAGAACAGAACTAGAACCATTACTTTACAAACAACCCTCTCAAGCTACTAGTAACCTTTATCTAACCACCGGTAAAAAAGTGCTCTTTCTCTTGTCTCTTTCCTTCTTCATTGTGTAACTTTATTTTACAGACAAGAATTTTTTCCATTAGACATTTGCGATTGATACTTAAATTTTAGATTACCTTATATAAGTGTTCCTACAGTATTCATTTATTTTTGTTAAACATTTTATTTCCTTTTCTCTTCTTTTATTTCTATTTCTATACAAACATTTGTTGCAAAAACGAAAAGGATAAAAACACTCGGTAATTATTCCATGCATAACAATTAATTTCTTTAACAATACAACGAAAAAAACGAAAGGAATTGTAGACTATTTTTAGATTTTTTCTATTTATCTAACTAAGCTTGAATATGTTAGTATATGTATTTGTTGTTATTTAGTTTCGGTAACGAATGTGGTGGCAAAAGGAGATAATGAAAACTGCACTAAAATAGAAATAACAGCAGCAACAAATACAAGAAAAGTAAATGAACGTTTAAGTGTCTTTTTTAAGGACAATCATGGGTTTTTAGTGTTTTTTATATTCTGTATTTTATTTACCCTTTTTTGTTTGTATTCAAGTCTCTTAGGTGTTTTAATTTTTTCAGATTTTGTTTTCCTTTACTTCTTTTCTGTAAATAAAGTTGTTGAGGTGAAACATTGTGGCAAATAATGCAGAAAGGTGTTGCCTTTTAATTAAGCAAAAATAAAATTGAGCTAGTTGTAGACAAAAATAAGTATTTTTTTATTAGAGTTTTATTGTTTGCTAAAGTTGTATGGTAAAAAGAAAAATATGAAGATGAGGCCAAATATATTGTTGGCGGAAGAAGCTTATGACTCGTTTTATAAAAATAAAAATTTGGAAATTTAAAAAAATAAAAATAAATAAGAATTGAACTAGAACTGAAATAGAACTGAACTAGAACTGAACTAGAACTGAACTAGAACTGAACTAGAACTGAACTAGAACTGAACTAGAACTGAACTAGAACTGAA
>NW_025811923.1:0-2579 GCF_022045245.1 Lucilia cuprina
AACTGAACTAGAACTGAACTAGAACTGTGCTAGAACTGAACTAGAACTGAACTAGAACTGAACTAGAACTGAACTAGAACTGAACTAGAACTGAACTAGAACTGAACTGGAACTTAACTATAACTGAACTTATCTGAGCTAATCGAGTTAGAAATGAGCTATTAAACAAAATATTTAATTTTAAAACTTTTTTCATTGTGTTAGTGTTAGTTCTTGTAATTTTAATGTGCCAGGGTTGGGTGTTTATTTGACAGACATTACAATTTAAGTGTTGCAGCAGCATTAACCAGTCATTCAACTGCTTCTACTACAGCATGCAGCATATAAAATGTCAAGTTATCTTTAAGAATAGAATTTACTACTGTGATGGTATTGTCTTTCTTAATGATGGCAATGATGATGGCTGGTGGACTGACTTGCTCACTGGATGGCTGAGGTGCTATTGCTTGCATGTATGTTTAACATGAATAATTGTCCAAAAGGTAACGCCTTTTTAAAAGCTATTTATTTTATACATTTTTGCAACATGAAATCTTGCTATAAAAAAAAAAACAAATTAATAAAAATTATTGAAGTGTACGAACTGAATTATGTAGATTTTGCTGTTGTAAAGAATGTGGCAAGTTTAAGTTGATGTGTTTTATAGTGCAACATAAAAAATAATAAGATATTTTTTAAGATGAAAAAAACTTTAACGTATTTTTATGACAATTAGTAAATAAGTATGTTGACTGTTTAGCTTCTGCTCACTCTTAATACCCCTGGTGCATTGTTAAGACAACACTCATCTTAATCACTTAATGTTCATTCATGGCAAGGAATAATTAAAACCAAATTATAATGTAAGTTTTTTTTTTGTATCTTCTTGCAACACACCAAACACTTCATCATATTCAAAATCAGTGGTAACGGTGGAAAACAAAAATTCAAAAAAAAAAAATGCAGAAAAGAGGAAAAAATTATATATTCTCACCTCTTTGCAGACAATCTACGAACGAAACAACTCAATTAAGAAGTTGATGTCAGTGTGGTGCAGTGCACTGCTTGCTGACTGGCTGAGGTGGTGTTTTTAGTCAAGTCAGACTCCGGCAAAAAAACTTAAAAGAAGCTTTCAAAAAGAAAAACAAGTTACCGAAAATACAAAAAAGTAAAGTAAACGAAACAATCTAAAAGCCTTAAGACACACTGACTAAACTGCATTACAAGGAGTGAGTACATTTTAACATGAGGCATTCAGCAACAACAGGCAACTGCTGCAACAAACAACAAAACAAAATTATACAATTGCCAAAACACAAAACAGTGTCAAACATACGAAAAAAACCAGCAAAAATGCATTCAACAGACAACAAACATCCATCCTTCCCAGCAGAGATGATGTGAATGAAAAGGAAAGATACCAAACAAGCAACAAGAAAAAAAAAAATAGCAGCAAACAGCAACAGACTGCAAGTGTGACTTGCAAATATGCAATCAAGCTCAAAGGATGATGATGAGACAGACGAGACAGTCTTCTTTTTGCCACAAAACAAGAAACCTGTATAAAAATCTCAAAACAACTGAAATGCTTTTGGGGTAAAATAAAACTGAAAAAAATAATCAAAAGAAAAATGCAAAAATTCAAAAATGTTAAAATGTGAAAAGTAAGAAACACTGCATAAAATTATCACATACAATTTATAAAATAGTCATGATTTAAAACAAAAAAAGAAACAAAGTATTGAAGTTTAAAACAGCACTGCAGCAGCTTAAATGCAACCAATGAAAAACCGAAAATGTTTGATTAAACAACATTTTGATTTCCATTTTGGTCATTTCAATAATAAAACCAAAGATTGCATTTGCAAAAAAAAAAAAACTAAAATGCATATAAATTAGCAGAAAGATTGATTTTTAAGAAACAAATGTTAGCATTTGTTTTTTTACGGGAAATGTGGTCCAAAGGAATGAATATGGGTATAAAAACGAAAAGGAATGAGTTCACCTGATAACATTTTTTGTAACTTTATATTTGGAAATAAGCTCCCTCAGCTCTCAAACAAAATAAATTTAGTTCTTATCGAAAATCTTCCACAAATATTTCATGATGAATCATATTTATAAAAAATCTGAAACACAACACTGCTAAAACTGAAATGGAACCAGACATAAACTGGAACTGAACAAGAACTGAACAAGAACTGAACTAGAACTGAACTAGAACTGAACTAGAACTGAACTAGAACTGAACTAGAACTGAACTAGAACTGAACTAGAACTGAACTAGAACTGAACTAGAACTGAACTAGAACTGAACTAGAACTGAACTAGAACTGAACTAGAACTGAACTAGAACTGAACTAGAACTGAACTAGAACTGAACTGGAACTAAACTAGAACTGAACAAATACTGAACTAGAACTGCACTAGAACTGACCTAGAACTGAACTAAAATTAAACTAGAACTGAACTAGAACTAAACTAGAACTGACCTAGAACTGAAATAGTACTGAACTAGAACTGAACTAGAACTGAACTAGAACTGAACTAGAACTGAACTAGAACTGAACTAGAACTGAACTAGAACTGAACTAGAACTG
>NW_025811924.1:0-1514 GCF_022045245.1 Lucilia cuprina
AGATAGATAGATAGATAGATAGATAGATAGATAGATAGATAGATAGATAGATAGATAGATAGATAGATAGATAGATAGATAGATAGATAGATAGATAGATAGAACTATTTCAATCGGTTTGAATTTTAGAGGCATCTTAACCATACAATTTAAGAGGGTTTGTGCCGATTTTTTCAAAGTCTTACCAATGGAATACTTACAACACAATGTTGGTGTTTGTGTTGCTGTTCGTTATAAAAATACACTATATAAGTTCGTTTTGTGTTAAGTCCAATTTATATGACAATTTAATATGATGATTGCTGCTTTATGCAAAACACTTTATACATATTTTCATGCCCATTTAACTGTGTGCCAAACATTTGCATGTGAATTCTTCTATTTAAGAAATGCATAGCATTATAAAAACAAACAAATATTTGAATATCTTTAACAAACACAAACAAATAGAAACTTTACCATGTTGACGAAAAAAGTTCCAACTCATAATTTAAAGTTTTTGAACGACAAATGCTATTCTACAACAATAAGCTGTTTACAAAAGTAAAAATTATTATATAGTTAAAAAATGGAATTTTTGTTAGTGTTCTTTTTAGTTTTATATTTTTAGTTATGTCGTTCTTTCATTAAATGTATAACATTTGAATGTAACGATTTGATTTGAGATTGTTCCTTTTTGTTGGTTTATATTTATAGGCGTCATAATGTTTGTTTCGCTGGTTTTCCTTCCTGTGGAGCTTATTTTGCATATATGTATGTGTGTATCATCATTCCAACAGTGTATGTTGGCAACAGAAAAAAAGGAGTTGGTTTTTTAATAAGTTTAGTTTTTGTTCGCCTATTTTATTTCCAATAATTTGTAGCTTTTTTATACTAGAATTCTACAGTTCAATGTTAGTAAACGAAAAGATTAAAACTACAAAAGAAAAAAAAAACAAATACGAGAACTAAGAATTTAATAAATGGTATTTATGCAAATATTTATGCTAAAACATGGCAATATTAAGTCATGAAAGTCGAATAAACGAATGAATGGATACATCAAGTATGTTTGAGTTTACTTGCAAATAAACATTTCATTTACAGCAATATTATTTTACTCGTTCATGTATGAGAATGTACATTTAAATATAAATATGTATGTATGTTTGTCTGTAGTTGTTAAAAAAGCTTCTTAAAATATACATTTTCTAAAATAAATAATAAATATATATTTGGTCAAAATTACGTGATTAAGAAGATTCAAAACATGGCCTACGCATTACTAAATATCAAGTCCATAAATAGACTATAGACTAAACTACAGACTAAAATATATACTAGACTATAGACAAAAATATAGACTAGACTATAGACAAGACTATAGACAAGACTAGACTATAGACAAGACTATAGACGAGACTATGGACTAGACTATAGACTAGACTATAGACTAGACTATAGACTAGACTATAGATTAGACTATAGGCTAGACTATAGACTAGACTATAGACTAGACTATAGACTAGACTATA
>NW_025811925.1:0-820 GCF_022045245.1 Lucilia cuprina
TTTTTTCACCACTTTTAATATGGAAATATACCTCCATTAAAGCCTAATTAGCAGTTAAATGTTAAAAATGCATATATACATACAAACACAAGTGCTAGAGAAGGCCTTCAACCAAACATTTAAGTAGTATAATTGAGTGAATTACATTTACAAGAGACACTCATCGTCGTCATCATCATCATCTCTCATAAAGAGTGTGAAAATTGTAATTACCGTAGTTAATTTTTTCAATTTACACTTGTTTTAATAGTAGTATTACACATGTAAATACCAAGACAAAATTGAAAGTTCAAAAAAAGCACATTAATATAAATAAGGCAATTCTCTGTGGTAAGATAAAATTGCAGCAACTAGCAATTGACAGGTGAGCTTAAAGGTTAAACGATTGTAAATAGATTATGGTTAAAAGTGTTTCTGAACAAAACCATTAAGTTAATGGTTAAGTAATATTTTATATAAATAAATAATAGTTAATTTAAAATTTTAATATGATTTTAATATTTAAAGCAAAAATAAAAACTTAAATGCATTAATGGATTGAACTCAGTACATTGATACCTGTAGATTATTAAAGACAAACTAGTTTTAAATCGAAATTTTTTACTAAAATATTATTTGTGTTTATATTTATGATTTAGCTTGCAACTTGCAAAATAACTCTTAAGTTATTGCACCAACAATTGCCCCTAATATATAGAGCAATAAATTGTTCAATATTTTACATAGTTTTTGTTAAAAAATATAGATTGCTATAAAAATAGTTTTCTTGTTTTGTTTCATCACACAGGCATTATTCATTTGTTTGTTTTTTTTTTTTTTT
>NW_025811925.1:830-1102 GCF_022045245.1 Lucilia cuprina
TTTTTTTTTTTTTTCTACCACAAAAACGATTTTATATTGATGTATTTGTATTATTTTTGGAAAATATTTTCAGTAAAGATTAAATAACTGCGGTTAGAGTATTTCATATTCTTTTCTATTTGCCAATAGTTTTACAAATTTTACATCATATTTGCTTGTTTCTCTCATTTTACACAAAAATTCTTTCAATATTTATTCAAAAGTAAACCAGTAAACAGTTTGAGGCAGTAATAGACTAGTTACGATTCTGACTAACTAACTAACTAACTAAC
>NW_025811926.1:0-1822 GCF_022045245.1 Lucilia cuprina
CTTTCTGGACATGACACTTAATATTATTACGTGTGAAATCTATTATGCCATAATAAATAAAGACTTCTTTAATTTGAATAAATTTGTAAATTTATGACAGAAATTTCTTTACAAACATTGACATAATGCGATATTTTTTTAGATAAAAACCATGTCATGACAAAATTTTTCAGAAAAACATTTATTTTAATTTAACAATTTCGTAATTTTCTGACAGATAATTCTATAAAAATTTGTCATGACATGACAACAATTTGTCTGTCTTGATGTGACGGCAATCTTTCTTAAAAAGACGCGATATTTAATTTCGATAAGAATCTGTTATGGCATGACAAACATTTTTCTATATAAAGACTTGTTTTAATTTAACAAATTTTGCAGTCTTATGACAGAAATTTCTATAAAAATTTGTGATGCAATGATAACACTTTATTTCCAATCTTTTAGTCTTGATGTAACTACAATCTTTCTTGATATAACGCTAAACAAAAACTAGTTTTAATTGAAAAAATTTGCAAACTTATGACAGAAATTTCTTTAAAAAATTGTTATGACACGATAACAATTTTTTTGTGTTTTGTCGTAATATGACTTCAATATATTATGACATGAGAATACGTCCATTAAAAAAATGTTCTTGTCATGTCAAAATTATTATTCTTGATAGAATATTTTTCTCTATACAAAAATAGTTCTTAAAATATCAAATATTTATCTTAACATAACAACAATTTTTCTAGACATGAAATTTTTATTAGATATCCATTTATAATCTTATGACGGAAAATTCTACTGACATCTGTCTTGACATGACAACAATTTGTTTGCAGATAAACATTTTTCTGTATTTTAGATAAAACTTTTGGGCATACAAATTTTTTCTATGAACAAAAAAGTATTGAAATTTAAGAAAAAATTTGCCTTGTCATGTTGAAAATTTTGTAGTAGACATAAATTTGTTATGACAAAAATTTGTCTTTTTTTGATATAACGAAACCTTTTTTTAATTTGTTTATTCATGTCGGGGCATGTAATGTCATAAAATTTTCTATATTATATATTTTGTTTTAAATAACAAACTAAATTGGTACTCACCTGCCATAGAAACCATTTTAAAATAATTTGCATTATTTAATAACAAATTAAATCAGGAGCGAAGCATTAATATATCGGTGTTTGGCAACAATTTTTTGTTGAGAGCAAGAGACAGTAAATTATTTACGTGGCGTGTAGCGTAGCGCAGCGTAGTGCAAAAAATTAAACGTTGTTTTAAGGGGGAAATATAGAATTAAAATTAAATTAGCAATTATTGTAATTAAATTAAGCGTATAAATTGTAACTAATATGAAAAATTATTAGATTAATTAAAAAAACATATTTTACAATTTAAAAAAAGGTTAATAGATTTTCAAAAAAAAATTTATATAAAAACACATTAACACAAACAGCCTTAATTAAGTAAAAAAATTAAAACTAAAATATTTATATGGTAAATATAATAAAAAAAGCCAATTCACCATCAGCTTTGTGGCGTTTTTTGTTATAATAAAAATATTATAACATAAAACGTTACAATGCTATGACATCGTTGGTAAATTATTCAATTATTTAGAAAAAAATATGCAGCAGCCAAAAAAAAAAGTTTAAGCAATTTTGGTTAAATATTTGGTAAAGCGCAATTTTTGAATTTGAAATTTGATTTCAAATATGCATGCTGAGTAAAAGAAATTTTGTTTGTTTTTTTTTCTAAAAATTTTTTTTTAAATGTTTTTATATAAGTTTTGTTTTATATTTAAATAATTTATTTTTATTAATAAATGTT
>NW_025811927.1:0-1108 GCF_022045245.1 Lucilia cuprina
GTCTAGTCTATAGTCTAGTCTATAGACTAGACTATAGACTAGACTATAGACTAGACTATAGACTAGACTATATACTAGACTATAGACTAGACTAGACTATAGGTTAGGCTTTAGTATATACCTGTACGATATTTTCCCGATTCTTTATTTTTAATATAAAATTGGATTTATTTAAAATGTAATCCAGAATTACAAATCACTTTTACAAAACAAATATACCCGTGCGAATTAAACAGCATTATAAGCCAAATTAAATTCATTTATAAAATAAAATCCATTAAATTCCAATAACAATGAACTAATAAAATTTTTATTTGTTTTTGTACAAAATGAAGGTAATTATTTTCATTAATTTCTCTTAATTAATATAATTTATATTGTTATTTCAACTCAACATAACGAGTAACATTAATCAAAAGAACAAAAATAAACACACGTTTTTAATGTATATACGCCTATATACGATTTTGTTTAAATATTTATTTATAAGAACATTAAATAAACAAATAAATAAAAAAAACCCGTATTTGAACTCGTTAAATAAATTGCATATTATATTTCAACACATTCATATAATTTTAGTATTATTCATTGTTATTTAAATCCGCTTTTAAGTAAATCACTTACAATTGTTAGTTCTGCCTGACAGGACAATAGAATGAATACTAAAATCTCAAATAAAAAGTAACCATTAATTTATTTACGGTGTAAATGAAGTATATACTAACATATACCTAGATGTGGTTGCATATTTGAATATTATTAGTAACTGGTATATTTAATACTCATACATGGTCAGATATAGTTAATTTGTGTGACAAACAAAGCATTCCACAAGTAAATAATGAGTATGTATGTAGGTACAAATTAGGGAAGTAACGGCTTTCTTTTTAAATATTATTAGGATTTGAAATTTTTTTAAAGTCAGGTATAAACTAAAGTATAGTCTGTAGTTTACTCAACAGTTTAGTCTATAGTCTAGTCTATGGTTTAGTCTATGGTTTAGTCTATAGTCTTATCTATAGTCTAGTCTATAGTCTAGTCTATAGTCTAGTCTATAGTCTAGTCTATAGTCTAGTCTATAGTCTAGTCTATAGTCTAGTCTATA
>NW_025811928.1:0-1701 GCF_022045245.1 Lucilia cuprina
AGAACTGAACTAGAACTGAACTAGAACTGAACTAGAACTGAACTAGAACTGAACTAGAACTGAACTAGAACTGAACTAGAACTGAACTAGAATTGAACTAGAACTGTAGTTTAGTTGAACAAGTTTTCATTAGTACATACTTTCTTATATTATATTTGATTGTTTTTTTCTGCATTGAATCATATTCCGTGAAACTCTTCTCTCTTCCAAAACATTTATACTTCAATATTTAAATTGTGTTCCATAACAATGGCACATCATAGATAAAACTCACAAATTGTTTATATTCATTGAACCATATATTTGTTATATTTTTGTTATTATTTATATATTTGTGTGTTTATCTTAAGAATTTGTGTAATTGTACAATAACAAATATATAAAGAGGATAATTTCAAAATCACATGTCTTTTGTTTTTCAACATAAATACAAATTTATATATAAACTTTTGTATGACTTATAATTGTGTGCATTTTCTTTCAGTGGAGTTTTATTTGTATACAAATTTAATCTTTGTTGAGATCTATCTGTAAACAAATGTTATAATATAATAAGTTCTTATTAAGAATTATTTGCTCTTGACTTGAGTTCTTATCTTAAAGCAGATATTGTCTTGGTTATAATAGGTTATTGTGCAAAAGCCATTTTTTGTTTGTTTATTTTATTGAAATTTAAGACAATGAAAAATGTTCAATTAAGATAAATATTCCATTGTTATTTATTTTATTTATATTAATGCAAAAAATAACTGGTAACGTATGATGAATATTTATTTGTACTAAATTTAAAAAATTCAATTTAACGATTTCCAAGGCTAAACGCTTTGAATGTATTTATCTGGAAAATCGTGAAGAATATAACATTTATATCCTGAATGGAATGCATTTAAACATTTTAATAAAATTCATTTAAATAAAAAACATGCTTCCTTTATGAATACCTCTGCCATATTCTGCATTTTCTTTAGCAACGTTTTCTGTCCCGTTTCCTTAAAAGTATCATTTAAAACAAGTTAACTGTTAAGGTTTTTCAACAACCAGCACCTACAACCTGACATGTCTTGACATGTCGAGTTTATATTGTTTTCTTGTATAATATTTTGTCAGTCTGCATTTTCTTCGCATGATGGAAAAGTTAATTAAATTTTTCATTTTTAACATTGTCGTTGTCATTTTATCTAAAGGCCCTTGTAGTTTGAATAAAACTTTTAAAAAAAGTAAATTGGTTTTACCTTTAAAATAGTAAATTAAATAATTAAATACAAATATTTTTATTTAATATAATGATATTAAAAGAAATATTAAACAATTTTCATGTTATGAACATAAAAATGTTTTATGAAAATTTTATCAAATGTTTTTTTAAGCAAATTAAAATCTTTGTATTTTTTTGGAATTTCAAAGTGATGATATATTTTACAGAGAGTTTAGCAGTATTAAGATAGATTTAAATGCTATTGTATAAAAAATTGATGGTAAATTATTGGAACAAGTCTATAATTGAACTAAAACTGAATAAGAAGAAAAAGAGAATAGAACTAGAATACAACTAGAAAAGAACTAAAAAAAAGAACTAAAACAGAACTAGAACAGAACTAGAACAAAACTAGAACAGAACTAGAACAGAACTAGAACAGAACTAGAACATAACTAGAACATAACTAGAACAGAACTAGAACAGAACTAGAACAGAACTAGAAC
>NW_025811929.1:0-1035 GCF_022045245.1 Lucilia cuprina
ATGTATACACAAACATACATATTGAAAATTACTTACTAGCATACATGGCGTATGAGTAATATAATCTAATACAGTACAGCACAGTGGATTGGAAATTGCAAAAAAAAACACAGATCTTCGATAATTGTGTTCGTAATATCTAGTTTTAAATGTAAATATCCAGTTGTTTTCTCTAAAATTCCAAGCACGATGCTTGGATATCTGAACTGATAACAAAATTTCAAATTCACTTATTACTATTTTAATAACTATCAGTCCCACTATGTAAAAATGATATTGATGTATATTCCCAGATTTCGTTATGTGTTGTACATTTGTATGTGTAACAATAACAAAATACAAAAACAAAACTTATTTAATGAAACATACACATATATGCTTGTAATCTTATGTGAATTCCATCTATTTTGCCACAGTTTCCTTTTCCAGTTTCTTGTTAAAGTCCCTCTATTTACCCAGCTCTAGGTAAGTAACTTTATGCTCTCCCTTTTTTGTGTGACAAATATTTAACATTTTTGTCACGATGTCACTTGTAATGTGATGAATTTGTATTTCACCATCTTTTAGATTTGTTAAAAAAAACATAAAAATTCAAAAAAACCAAAAATGTTAGAGGGAGTTAACAAATAACAATATAATCATTGTTAAACACCAAACGGAAATGTCACATGTTGGTATATGGAAGGGTTGAAAAGGCAAACCGAAAAAAACAAACAAAATATTTAGAGAAGAGTTAAAGGGCAACAGGATATAAAACATGTTTAATGTAATGTATTTGATGAATATTTTTGTTAAAATATTTAACATCCGGTTTTAATGATTTAGTCAGGTTAGTTTTTAAACACAAAACACAATAAAAAATTGTTGCTAAAGCGAAACTTATTACAAAATGACAAAATTAAAGAATTTCTATTATCTAGTCTGTAATCTAGTCTATAGTCGAGTCTATAGTCGAGTCTATAGTCTAGTCTATAGTCTAGTCTATAGTCTAGTCTATAGTCTAGTCTATAGTCTAGTCTATAGTCTAGTCTATAG
>NW_025811930.1:0-2028 GCF_022045245.1 Lucilia cuprina
GATAGATAGATAGATAGATAGATAGATAGATAGATAGATAGATAGATAGATAGATAGATAGATAGATAGATAGATAGATAGATAGATAGATAGATAAATAAATAAACAGATAAGTATATATATTATTATAATTAACTCTTAAATTTCTTATCATTTCAGACACATAGTACAAAATGAAGGACCCAAAGCATTATTTAAAGGTCTTGGACCGAATCTCGTTGGTGTTGCACCATCACGTGCCATATACTTTTGCACATATTCACAAACCAAAAATTTCCTCAATAATTTAGGGTAAATATAAGCATAACTTTTACTTTAAATGTATAATTACACATTTTTTACAATTTAACCACAAGCATTACATTCTCTTTATGGTTTGTTTTATTCATTTTAAATTGGTTTTCAATTCTAGATTAATGCAACCTAATTCACCACAAGTTCATATTGTTAGTGCAGCTAGTGCCGGTTTTGTTTCCTCTTCCATAACAAATCCAATTTGGTTTGTTAAAACACGTTTACAATTGGACTATAATTCCAAAGTTCAAATGACCGTCAGACAATGTATCGAACGTGTTTATACTCAGGGTGGTATTGCGGGCTTTTACAAAGGTATTACCGCCAGCTATTTTGGCATCTGTGAGACAATGATACATTTCGTAATCTATGAATTTATCAAATCGAAATTGGTTAGTTTATAATTTGTCTTCCTTATTATGCAATGAAAATAATATCTATTTAAAAACATTCGCTTGTATTTTTTTGCAGATTGAACAGCAAAATCTCCGCCAAAATAGGCATCATACGGATACTTCAAAGACCTCCAGAGATTTTCTTGAATTTATGATGGCTGGTGCCGTATCAAAGACTGTTGCCTCATGTATTGCTTATCCACATGAAGTTGCGCGAACGCGTCTACGTGAAGAGGGTAGTAAATATAATAAATTTTGGCAAACATTACATACGGTATGGAAGGAAGAGGGTAGAGCTGGTTTATATAGGTATGTTAAATGTTCAAAAAAAATGAAATTGTTAATTGGTTTTAATAAATTTACGCAAAATTATATGATTGAAAGAAAGGTTGAGACTAAAATAATCAGAAGAAGTTTATTTACCACTGTTACCACTTGTAAATACGTGTGAACTATAAACAACAAAGTTTGGACATAAGACAAAAAGTGTTGTTATACCCTACAGCACTTTAGTGGGTAAGGTATATTGGGTTTGTGCTGATGTTTGTAACATACAAAAGAATTCATCCTATACCCAATTAAAGTATACAAATCGGCTTAGAATCGTTTTCAATTAAGCTGTGCGTCTGACTGGCTGTCCATGTAAACCTTATGCGCAAGGCACAGGTGGCAAATTTTCAAGATAATTGAATGAATTTGGAATTTGGATGAACTTGCACACACTCTTTTTTATGGCCCAAGGACAAAGCCTCTTAATATGTATAAAATTGGCCCATTATTTCGCCTAGCCGTACCCCCCGAATAGGGCCTTTGGACTCCTCATTAAGTTAAATGTTCTATTATGTCAACAAAAGGCGGCAAAATTCACTTATAAACACTAATAATATTTTTAAATTGTACATAAACTACTTTGACGTTAATTCCTCTACGAACATTTATAAGGATAGGCCCATATTTTCTCCTACTCGATATTTCTCCTACTGATATCTCTTGTTAAAAATCTCTTATTTTTGCCAAAAAAAAAAGTAAACATAGTCAGGAATAAAGTTAGAAACAATGATTTATTTTTCAAAATAACCCCATTTTTAACATACTGATTTGTTTAGGGTGTAATACGGTCGACTATGACCGACTATACATTCATACTTGTTTATTATAAGTATAAGAATTTAATGTAACTTGGTTATAAAACGTTTAGAAGCAGAAGACGGACTAACAATAACAATGGTTAAGCTTACTTACTTACTTACTTACTTACTTACTTACTTACTTACTTACTTACTTACTTACTTACTTACTTACTTACTTACTTACTTACTTACTTACTTACTTACTTACT
>NW_025811931.1:0-1106 GCF_022045245.1 Lucilia cuprina
ATCTCAACTTACAACACATCAGCAGGAGCGCCTTGCAAGTCATACGAAGACTTATGTTCAAGGTCAAAAAAAGAGGGTCACACAAAAACTTTTTTCAATCTCAAATGACGAAATTGCTGATACATTTAACGAAATGCTGAAAAAGGAAAACCAACCTATGGATGACGTACATATTGCAACTATTCTTTCTATTGCATCACCAAAACCACTTAAGCGAATTGTGGAAAGTATACCAACTCCAACATCACAATCAAATTTTACTGAAGAGGAAGCAATAGCGCTTATGTTGGGACTGGGTCTCAGTCGAAATAAGTACCAAATATTAAGGAAAGCTCTGCATGAAAAAGGACACAATATATTACCATCATACAAGGCGATCCAGGAAAAAAACAAACTATCCTACCATCACCTATTGATGCTTCCACATCATTAACAGCATCAAGAATTGTGTCAGATTGTTGTCTTAATGTGTTGATGTTGTCTTAATGTGTAAGTGGGGATGTGACGGTTTATCAGCACTTTCAGAATACAAACAAGCTTGTGGAAGTCGGACATTAGCAGACTACAAAAGTGTATTTATGTCATCATTAGTGCCATTACGAATTCGTTCATATTCCCTTAATCCATCATCGTCAAGCATCGGAAATTCATTTGAAGATATATGGACCAATACAACTCCGAGTTCAAAAAATTTTTGTAGACCCATTGGATTTGAATATATAAAGGAGTCAAAGAAAAGAACAAAAGATTTAGTGGAATATTTAAAAGACGAAATAAATGCACTGGAGCCCATTTGCATAAAAATAAAGGAATTCTCTATTAACGTATCATATCAGCTAAGCTTAACAATGATTGATGGAAAGGTCAGCAATACCATAACAGAAACTTCTTCCTTCTGGAGATGCACAATATGTAATGAGAAAAAGTCCCAATTCTCAAATATAAACAAAAGCAGAAGTATTAATGAAGAAGTCCTGTCTTTCGGAATTTCACCACTACATGCCAGAATACGATTTTTGGATTACTTTTTACACATAGCATACGACCTCAAATATAGAAGTGTGCCAGAGAATCTTACTAAATCAACAAAAAATAATGAAGAATTG
>NW_025811932.1:0-1318 GCF_022045245.1 Lucilia cuprina
AACTAGAACTGAACTAGAACTGAACTAGAACTGAACTAGAACTGAACTAGAACTGAACTAGAACTGAACTAGAATTGAACTAGAACAGAACTAGAACTGAACTAGAACAGAATTTTGGAGTTCATATGGCCTTATATTGAATAAACAAAAGCGTTTAATTAAGTCCTTAAAACATCTGACTCATTTAATATCATGATTTTTGTTTTGGACATGATATTTTTCTACACATTCGTTGAATATTGATGTTGAGCGGGGTAAGTAAATGGGCATAAAGAAATTAAGTGGAGCCCTCGCAAAGAAAGAAAGAAAAATATGAAGAAATGTTCATCTTCTATGGCATCAATAACAAGCAGAAAGAAATCAAAAGTGTGGATGGTTGCACTCGTTTTCAAATGTATCTCAGCAGCGGAACACAGAAGAGTCAATATTTCAAACTGAAGATGCTATATTCTAACAACAACTGACAAAATTTGTATAAGAATAAGAAATACATATCGTTCACATAATATAAGATTCAAACATTGAAACCATTATCAACTTATATTACTGTTGCAAAAGCGAGCAGCAATCTTAAACATAATAAGCATTACAGATACATTTTAGAGAACGAATCTTAATGTTGCTGTGGCTGCTTGGTATTGTTGTCGTTGTTGCTGCTGCTGTTGCATTGAAATACCAGAAGTGTGTTCACACACAACAATTTTAATAAACTTGGCAACAATGTAACAAATATTTAATGCAAACAACCGTTTAACCATCCGAACTTAACGAACGAACATATGTATTTGTAAAATATATACATACAAATATTCTAAACAACCAACCCTTCTTCCTTGATATCCAGCGAACACAAACTATCGCAACAAACAGATGTGGCTGTTTACAGAATGACAACAAGAAAAGCTGTAAGATAATTTTCCTAAAATCTCTAAGTACTACACCCCTTCCGTTCACCTAACAGAAAAAGGTCAAACTTAAAATTTTGACAAAGTTGTAAATTGCTGTACAGTGTTGCTAAAAGCTGACGCTGTCACACCAAAATGCTTTAGCAGTGTAGTGTCATTTCTCTGCCACAATTAATCCAGAAGTAGTTGTTTAGTTAACGTTTGCTCGCTCCTTGCACTTAAAAGTTGTGTGGAGTTTTATGTCATGACTTCCTCGTAGTTTTGCAGAGAGTCATTAAAACCTTTTTAGAACTGAACTAGAAGTAAAGTAGAACTGTACTAGAACTGAACTAGAACTGAACTAGAACTGAACTAGAACTGAACTAGAACTGAACTAGAACTGAACTAGAACTGAACTAGAACTGAACTAGAAC
>NW_025811933.1:0-1305 GCF_022045245.1 Lucilia cuprina
TGAACTAGAACTGAACTAGAACTGAACTAGAACTGAACTAGAACTGAACTAGAACTGAACTAGAACTGAACTAGAACTGAACTGGAACTGAACTAGAATTGAACTAGACTTGAACTAGAACTGAACTAGAGTATATGTATATCTTGACTACTGAAATGGTGGGTTTTTATTACCCCATGTATGTAAGTTGTATTAAAATAACGTATACGTAATATTTAATTCCACTATAGTTTAATAATACTCATACGTTCGGTACTATTCTTCAAAAACATTTACTTTTATAGAATAAAACGTTAAAGGTCTCATTGGAAAGCTAAAAGCTTCTAGAAATAAGCTCAACCACAATTGAATTATAGAAAAGAGAGTGGTAAATCTCGGGCATAGTATGTTTTTATTCTTGTCTATACTAGCCTCCAGTCTCCCTACTATGCATATACTTTTATTTATGTTATTACATAATCCAAAATAAAATTTAATTCTTTTCTATTAACAAAAAATAATAAAATTAATTAAATTGTTGTGAAGAAATTTAATACAAATATTTGCAAAATCATTTCTAAATATTGCATATTTTAATAAAAATTATAGTTAATAAATATAGCAATTATTTTAATTTTTGCCAAACATTTATATTGCATAAGTAATTTTGCAAAAAAAAAAGAAAATAATAAACAAATGTTTATTTAGCAGCACTTATTTTTTATTAATTAAATTTAACAGAAGGCAATAAGATTTTTTGCTTTATATGCAAAAAATAAAATAACTGTTTAAATAATATTTATATAAAATTAGTAAAAGATAACAAATCCTGTTTACGTATATAAAAAAAAACAAAATATAAATATTGTACATTTAATAAATTATAACAAAAATTATGTAAATATTCTATTTGTTTTCCAATTTCATAATATTTTTTTATAAAAAAAAATGTCGAATAGAAATTTCCACAAAATTCTTATTAAACAACGGACTCAATAACGAATGACAGATTTATTAGTTCACATAAATAATTAATTATTATGCTTGCACATTAGGACTAGACTATAGGCTAGACCAGGCGCGGATTAATCTAGTGTCTAGTCCCGACTAGACTAGACCCAACAAACCCAATAACTTGTTCATACAAAATATAAATAGAAGTAAAAAAACTAAATTAATTTCTTTACCAAACGCTTGAGCTGGAACCGCTGCTGGACAAGACTATAGACTAGACTATAGACTAGACTAGACTATAGACTAGACTATAGACTAGACTAGACTATAGACTAGACTATAGACTAGACTAGACTATATACTAGACTATAG
>NW_025811934.1:0-2292 GCF_022045245.1 Lucilia cuprina
ACTAGAACTGAACTAGAACTGAACTAGAACTGAACTAGAACTGAACTAGAACTGAACTAGAACTGAACTAGAACTGAACTAGAACTGAATTAGATCTGAACTAGAACTAAACTAGAACTGAACTATAACTGAACTGAAACTAAACTAGTACTAAAATATTTTTGAAATATATATTACTGATGTTTAAATAATTCAAAATAGTAATCACACTAAATTCGTTTTAAAAATTTATTATCTATTTAATATTGTTCGATTGTACTCCGTTTAGTATTTGTGCATTTGTGAACTGAAATAATGAGATAAATACGAAGACACACCAACAGCAAATAGCAACAAAAACCTAATTAAGAACATCACACCAACACGCACCTGCATGTATATACATTTGTAGACAATAAATAGAAAATCATTATGAAAATCAAAAATAATGAATAAACAACATTTATAAATCAAATAAAGACTCATACAAATACATTTGCAAACACGTTTGTATAATCATGGACATGCTCTGGGAAACATGGGCGTATATGAGTAAATCCTATAATTTTTTAAAGTTTTAATTTCATGAAGTTTAAATTCTACCATTTTAGAATTTACACCATATAGAAACTTATTAAAGTTAGTTAAAACCTGTGAAAATTGAAGTGGTAGAGCTTAGTGCAGACATTCTATCTAGTTTTTGGTTTTAGCCCATATGTTGTTATAAAACACATACATAAATTTTGCATACAATACATATTTAACTTATTTGTTAATTGAATCTACATATACACACAAAAACACGTAATAATGCACATATTCATATACAATTACAAATACATAATAAAATACATAAATACATGTTTATGAATAACAATTGTGAAAAACATATGTTGCGTATAGTATGAGCTACTGTGGGCTATTCTATCTAATAGAGTATGAGCCTGTTGTTAATACAAGTGAAAAGGATTCACTGTGAAAAATTTGTGTAAGGTTTCAACAGAAAGCTAAGATTTTATCTAAATTCTAGTTTACTTGTGCTTAGCAACATTGTTGAGCAACATTTTAATATCTTCAAAAGTTTCCTTCTTCTTAGAATTCATAGCATACTTTCAGAGGTTTGCTTAACAAATAAGTATTAAGTACTACTTTTAAAAGATCATGCCAGTATCTTACTACTGAATATACTTCAAGCGAATGTTGTCAACATTATAAGCATGTTTGTACATGATTCTAGAATTAAGTTTATTGATCTTAACACCTACTGTAACCATTTACCTTATTTAAATACAACTCATTGTATAAATTTTCAAACTAAAACACTACATAATCAAAAATTTAAACTTATGTTGATTGTGTGTATGAAAGTATAAATGTATGTGCGTGTATTTTAATTATATACAAAATATTGTTTATTTATAAAGCAAGTATGAGTTGAGTTTTGTATGCAACATTAAATAAATTTAGTACTATATTATTTTGCAAGTATGTTTTAGCATCTGTTAAAATGTGTATGAACGGAGTTTTAAGTGGTCAAGTTGTACGTTGACATTTAATATAAACAACGCTGTAAATTAAACGTTGTTAACTCAGCTTAACATCTAACAACTTGTTATGACCGTTTGTGTTTTAAGCTATTAGGGATGTCCTTTTAACTTTAATAAAATCTCAGAAAATCTAACAATAAAACAATAGCCTAACTTACTTCTCTCCTTATTGTTTGTACATATATGTACATATGTAGTTATATTATTGTTTGCGTATATTGCATTCAGGTGAAATTGTGTGCAGCGATATCAAATGTTATGCTTCATGTATTTTATTGTTATTTACTCATACATACTGCAGTGTATAAGTATGATAATGTATGTTTTGTATAAAATCTTTAGACTTTACTGCATAGACATATGTATGTATGTGTGTTTATTTAAATGCACCAAATATCAAATTGTAGAATTTATTAGTTAAACAAAATAAATTTAAATTTTAATGCTTATACATGTTAGATTAAAAATCGCGTGCAATCGAATAGTTTAAAAGACTATAAGTTATTATTAAAGTTCAGCGATTACATCTTTAAGAAAGTTTATACTTAAAACAAATAGAAAAATATTATAATGATAACAGAAAATTTATTTAATTAATTAACAAAAAAGTCATTGTATTTTAAAATGTATTAAAACTAAAATAGTTAAAAACAGAACTAAGTAGAAGAGAACTAGAACAGAACTAGAACAGAACTAGAACAGAACTAGAACAGAACTAGAACAGAACTAGAACAGAACTAGAACAGAACTAGAACAGAACTAGAAC
>NW_025811935.1:0-1262 GCF_022045245.1 Lucilia cuprina
GACTATAGACTAGACTATAGACTAGACTATAGACTAGACTATAGACTAGACTATAGACTAGACTATAGACTAGACTATAGAATAGACTATAGACTAGACTATGGAATATACTATAGACTAGACTATAGAATATACTATAGAATAGACTGTAGACTAAAAAAGACTAGATTATAGACTAGACAAGATTAGACTATAGACTAGACAAGACTATACTATAGACTAGATTATAGACTAAAACATAAACATACTAGATTATACACTAAACAAGACTACAGGCTAGAGTTTATCAAGCGTTTATTGAACTTAACAATTATACTTAATAACATCAATAATTTTTAACTTAATTTTTTGTGTTTTTCGTTTATAAATCAGTTTAATTTGTTTAACAAAAAGTAATAAAAACCGCCTTGACAATAAACCACTTTTTTTGAAACGTTTTCTGAATATTTAATTAAAAAACAACGAAAATTTTACGTCACAAAGACAAGTGTAATGAACTGTTGAGAAAAGAAATACAATTGAAATTTACAAAAAAAAACGTAAACAAATTCATAAGAAGAATATAGAATTGAAGAAAGTAAAGAAATGAAAATTATTGAAAAAAATTAACAAAAATTGACGTTAAAATAATTTTTTTAGTTACATTTTAGGCACAATTATTTTCCTGAGAATGATGTTTAAGTAGCAAAATTTTTGTAATTGTTAAACACCTGCATTTGAAGCTACATTTTTCCCACCCCCTTTTCTTTTAATCTCTTCCCATTTTTTGTAACATATTGCTTTATCACTTTTTTGCCATTATTGTTTCTGACTGGTCATTGGGTCAACTCTTTGCCATTGACATATTTCTCAGAGAAAAATAAAAATAACAATAAATTTACCTGTTCTTTAGAAAAGTGTCAAACTCAATCCTAAATAATCTTAAATAAAACCATAAAAATATCTTACGATTGAAATAGAACAAACGAAATTTTATTAATAAAAAGTAAGCATCTCATTTGTTAAAGTCCTTAAGCCAGAAAAAGTACCTTTTTACCACAACAAAAGAAGACAGGACATGTGGCAAAATTTACTTTTTTAGCTTATTGCCATAAAAATCTTCTGAGTAATGAGGGGATTTAATAGGAAAACAATAAATATTGATTTAATTTGTAAATAAGTCTATAGTCTAGTCTATAGTCTAGTCTATAGTCTAGTCTATAGTCTAGTCTATAGTCTAGTCTATAGTCTAGTCTATAGTCTAGTCTATAGTCTAGTCTATA
>NW_025811936.1:0-3514 GCF_022045245.1 Lucilia cuprina
ACTAGAACTGAACTAGAACTGAACTAGAACTGAACTAGAACTGAACTAGAACTGAACTAGAACTGAACTAGAACTGAACTAGAACTGAACTAGAACTGAACTAGAGCCTTGCGTACAAAATCTAATACACAATTCTATATTTTATTTCTAATAAAATAATAAAGTTACTACTAATGAAAATTTGTAACAAGCAACAGTAATCAAGCGCATAGTCAGGATTTGAAATAAAAAATAAACTTATTTTGTTATTATTACAGTTTTCTTATTCTTATTCTAAATTTTTTTTATTTATATATTTTAATTTAAGTCAAGAGTTATAATTAAAGTTGTTCATTAAGACTATTTTTAACTAAATAAAAAAATAGAAAAGGAAAAAATAACAACATAAGTTCTTATTTTGTTAAGTTTGTTTGTTGCAAATATAAAAAAGTGACCTTTTTACTTTTATGAACAATATCATCATGTATAGGAAACTGTACAACTGAAGTTCTTTTTTTTGTCTATATTATTAAAAGAAAAAAGTAAAACAAAATATGGTAAAAGAAACAAAAAATGTAAAGAACAATCAAAAACATTTAAAACAATATTTTTGAATTAATTGAGAATATACAAATTTTTAATATACTTTTTGACAAACACAGAAACTAGCATTTCAATAAAAACCAAACAGAAAATTTAATTTAATACTGAAACCTCACACCTTTAATGTAGAATTACAAAACACAACGATACAACAAGTGGCTAAAGCAAATTAAAAATCTAGTTATAAAATGTGTAAAGAAAAAAATGTTCTTTAAATATACCTGCCCATTTCCAAGTTCATGTCAAAAGAGCCGTCCCCTAGACTTTGATTATACGTTTACATTACAAAACAAAACAGCAAAAAAAGAAAAGAAAATGTATTTTTTCTTAAGTACGCACTCTACCAAAGGAGTAGGAATTAAAAAAGAATCCAAATGGTAGTTTATATTGAATTTTTTTATTTCACCATTTCTCCTTTAATCAAAACATAATGAACTGCTTTTGCTCCCTGTAAAAAGAAAGAGGAAAATTAAATTGTCACTTTAAAATTAATTTGAATAATTAATCTAATGCAAATGTTAGTCCTTTGCAGTTTTTTCTTTACTGTATTTTTAATTTCTTTCGATTGCTCTCTGGCAACAGTTCGTTAAAGTCGTAAACGCAGAACTTTAGTCTCTCACTCCCTCCTCTAACGCCCTCACTTGGCATTTAAATAAAATCCGCAAATTTAACATCATCCATCAGTTATGTTAGCATGTACATGAATTTAAATAAATAAATTTATAGCATGTAAATGGTATTAGTTGAAAAAGGGCAAATTAAAAAAAACACAGAAATTCTTATAGAAAAAATTGAAATAGGTAATGAATTCTGTAGGTCTTTCAAGAGGCAATGACTCAAAAATCTTTATAATTATGCTACAAACATCACTACCACCACCACCACCATCACTACCAGTATTATAGCGCTAAAACAACAATAACGAAATAGTCATTGTTATTGTAGTGGCAGCAGGCGGAAACGAAAAGCATAAAACAACAAGTAGCAGGAAATTAAAAAATACAATACAACAAAAGCAGTAATCACGCAAAATACAAATACACATACATCTAAACTCTCTAATACTAATACTTATGTATATACATACAACTCACTTACTTTCTCACAATCACTTCAAATTGTTTCAATTAAATTACACTCAAATACAAGTGTTAGTTTTAACAGTGTTTCGTTGTTGTTTTTATCATCTTTTTGCTTTATGAACCCTTAACTTGAGGTGTTTTTCATACTCTTTTCTGCTAGATGGAGCTTGTGAATGTAATTAACAGGATTTTATTTGAAAGTAGAAGTTAGTTACAGAATAAAAGCAATTAATTTGCTTGTTATACGAATGTCTGTATTGCTGTATGTTGTATGCTGTCAGAGTTTTTATGATGTTGTTAACTCAAAATGCATAAAATCTCCAAAGGGATTTTGTATTTCATAGTCTAGTGGGCAATATTTGTATGTTGTATTACCTTAGTACAATATATTAAAAATATATATATATATATATATATATAAATAATTAAATATAACAACTATTAAAATAGCAATGAATTTTAGAAATTTTTATTATCTTATTTAGTTTGTAGTAAATCTAAAGAGACTTAAGTAGTTAAATGAGGTGCTTGGTTCAAGTAATTTTATTTTGAAAATTATAAAACTAAAATATAGAAAATAAATAAAATCGTTTAGCTCTAATTAATTTTAAGAACAGCATTAAACAATATTTGCAACAGACATTAGGTCAAAGTAAGTGTTGCAAGATGATGCTTAAAAAAGGAAACTGTCTTAAAAAAAAGTCTAACAAAATTTGAGACTAAACACTATTAAAAACAAACCACATCTGAATTTGAAAAATAGTCTTGAAAAAACATCAAAAAGAATATTGTAATTTACAATATTCGACAAAATTACCTATATTAAAAATTAAGAAAAAAGTTACAAAAATTAACATTTAGTTTCTAAGAAATATAAATAAAAAAATTGCTAAAATAAATATTTAGAATAAGCTAAAGCAGGGCAGCTTTTGAAGTTACAAATCATCATTAAAAAATAATTTGAAACAAGAAAGAATATGTTAAATCTTACAAAACAAAAACTAGGTAATTACTAGCAATTCTAACCAATTACCGATTGACATACATTTCAATGATTACTATATTATTATTATTAATGTCTTATATAAATACTTTCTACTTTATTAATTAGCTTCTACGTGAAGAAACCGAATCTGTATATGTTTATCACATAATTTACATTATTTGATTTTTCTATTGTTCTCAAATTTTATAATTTCCTTAAAATTGAAGTTTTAAAAATGAGCAATGCACACCAAAGGACTCTATCTGTTATATTGATATAAAATTTTCTTCATAGAAAGGTATACGCCTATTTCATCCAAAAATATTGTTGTGGATGTCAAAGTTGTCCATACAGAATTTGGATACTCTAACAAGATAAACAGATTTTTGTATTATGTTTATATATGGGAGGTGCCACGCTCCTTAATGCTAGTCCGCCCGCTTTTTATCCTTAATAATCTTATAGACACAAAAGTGGCTCCCACAAAATTAGAGAGCTCTAACTGTTATATTATCCGAAATACACGGATTTTATATTTTCTTAATATGGGCGTGAAAAATTTTTCCAGAATGCATTACTTAAGCCCTTGTACGGCATCATTAAGCCCATGTACAGGTACTTGTGTTTAACCAATGCAAAAATTAAGTAATATAACTCAGATAATGTGAATACGTTTAAATAGGGAACGAACAGCATATATTTTAAAAGTAATTATCTGACTACAGAACATTGCAAATTTTGTATTCATACAAGAAGATTTAAGGTACGTTCACACCTATCAAATATTTGACGTTTTTTATCAAATATTTGTTTGCTGTAATGTGAACACAAAATATTTTTGAAGAGCATGCAAAATATCAGCTGT
>NW_025811937.1:0-1190 GCF_022045245.1 Lucilia cuprina
AAATAAAAAACATTTATTGTGTCTGTGGCTGTGTTTTTATTTTTTTGTTGACAACATTTTTGGTCTGCTTCATGCATGACAGTTTTATGCTTTTAGTTTAATTTTTCCTTGTGTTGTTTTTGTTCTTTCTACCGTATTTATGTCGTTAGTCTCCAAGTCTGGGCAAAGAGTTTGGTGAATTACTGGCTAAGGGACCGGAGACGTTAAAAATGTCTTTAGAACATGATAATATTTTGAAGAGTTTTACGTTGGAATGAGTGTGTTATTGTTTTAGCTGTCTATTCTTGGGTGCTGCTTTTGGTTATGAAAGCAACAAAAAAAATATATATAAAAATAATAAACCGCTAGGTTGAGGTAACAAATACCGCTATGAATAACAACTACAACAAATAAAGTACTATGGCAAGCAATCTGTTAACAGTAATTTAACAAACAAATATATTACGAGTTTATTATTATTTTTTTTATTATTTATTATTATTATGAAAAACAGCACAAAACAAAAGAATAATTAGCCATATAATAAATTATATGTTTTTAACCCTTTTTTATGAACAGTTCTGTTGGTGCAACGTGACAAGGTGCTACAAACATGACAAATTGTTTAGAATGTTAATGCATATCTGTTGTACCTTTTGAAGTGGGTAACTTTGATTTTTTGTGAGTTTTTTTGATGAGGGGAGTTGTTAACAATTAACAAAAACGTTTAAAGAATCAATTAATGTATTTTTTTTTCTTATTTAAGTTTTTAGCTAAAGCTATTAGCTATTAAGTAATTACAACATAGTTGATTAAGCAAATAACCGCTATTTGTGTTTATGTAGATACCTATAATTTAAGAAGATAGTAACGGATTCCAAAAACTTGAACTAAACTATAATTTGCAGCCAATCAAAACAATTAATGATTGTAATTTACCGTTTTACTGTTATCGGTACCAAGACCTACCTACGTTTAACACTTCTATACCTCCAACGTATCACATTAACTTGTTAATAAAATTACTATCATTATATTTATAAGAGAAAAAGCATTACAAAAACTTTAAGAACTTTACCAAATAGTTATAAACTTTTTTATACTTCAGTTCTAGTTCACTTCTAGGTCAGTTCTAGTTCAGTTCTAGTTCAGTTCTAGTTCAGTTCTAGTTCAGTTCTAGTTCAGTTCTAGTTCAGTTCTAGTTCAGTTCT
>NW_025811938.1:0-1636 GCF_022045245.1 Lucilia cuprina
TGTGGCAAAAAACTTCGGATCCCTTAAATGTGGAAGCTATACGAGAAGTAAAGCAATCATTAAGCATACCCCTCATAGCCAATGGTAATGTAAAATCCTGGCAAACAGCCTGTGAATTATATGAACAAACTAAAGCAGATGGTATAATGGCGGCTCGCGGTTTACTAGCAAATCCTGCTTTATTTAATTCCAGCTATCCACATACAAGCACGTCTGCACCATTGGATTGTGTACAAGATTGGTTGAATATAGCAGCCGAGGCAGGAGATAATTTACAGTTTTTATGCTTTCATCATCACTTGACCTTTATGTGGGGCTGTAATTTAAAACGTAAACTACGTTTGGAATTCAATACCTTTACGAAAAAACAACAAATTTTGGATTTTTTCTATGACAACTATAATGTTAAACCTGCAGCCGAATTTCTAAATAATCCCTTGAACTATACTGATTGTACGTATACGCATACCAACAGTACGCAAGAACTGACTACGGAATCTTGGAATTCAAATACAAATGGTAAATTCTTTAATGAATTTCAACAGGAATTAGATGCGGAAGCTGAACATGATGATTGTGATTTAGGTAGTAGTTTTTTTTGCAGAAATTTAGAAAATAACTTAGTTTTGTAAGTTTCAACTGACAGAAAAGTTTGGCAAATAAATAAAAATATTAATAGTTTTATGTAATTTTTTTAAATTAATAAACAAAATAAATTTAAAATTTTTGAAATTCTTCCACTGAGCAGCATAAATTTATTTTCATTCCCTTTCTCTACTTTTTTTTTAAAAAAGTACTACAATTTTAGCGCTTTCAATAAATATTACCATTAAATCGCTAAAATTTTGCAAAGATTACAAATTCAGCCACTATTCTAGAGATTTTTGCAACATTATCAGCGACTTTTAACCTTATTCCAGCGATTTTTATAACATTTCAGCCGCATTCAACAACAACATCTTGACAACACTAACAGCATGTGTTTGACATAAAAAATGCGTTGCTTGACATTCTTTAGCATTTTGCTTTGTGCTTGATATTCATTTACATTTCGTAAATTTAACGACAATTTTGCACGAATTTAGACGTTAAACGACGACGCTGCCATCAACAGTCGAAGTGCGAGAGTGCGGCAAAAGGTTTTTTTTATAATTATTTTTTCCTTTGACAATTTTTATATTGAAAAAATAACCATAAAAGCAAAGGAAAAAGTTATTTGTTATAAATAAATGTATTGTGTTGGAGAGTCTTTTTGTATCAAACGTTAGTGAAGTGTTAAATTTAGAGGAAAAAAGGTGAAAAACACATTTTTTTAATACACAGACAATTTGTGAAAAAAAGAGAAGCGGCGCGTCTACTAACTAAAACGTCTTCAAAGATTTGCAAATAAAATTGCAATTATTTTGCAGAATATATAATTTAAAGAAAAAGTAAGTTTTCTAGAATAAGTTATTAAGGAAAAAAAATATTTAATTGGTTTTCGGTTAGTGAAATGTTTATAGTTTAATTGAATACTTTTGGCTATACAAATTGTATGTACACCGGACGCTTGCATCTTTTTTTTAGTTTTCTTTTTTTTCGTGCTTTTTTTTACATTAACGCAAATTAAAAATGGCGCTGTTACATGCTGATTTTT
>NW_025811939.1:0-1766 GCF_022045245.1 Lucilia cuprina
TAGAACTGAACTAGAACTGAACTAGAACTGAACTAGAACTGAACTAGAACTGAACTAGAACTGAACTAGAACTGAACTAGAACTGAACTAGAACTAAACTATAACTAATCTAGAACTAATCTAGAACTAGACTATGATTATACTCAAAATTTAAAAAAAAAATTCTAAAAATTGTCTATTAAAGTTTAGACGTGTTACACTAGTCCTTCTGATAAACTTTACATGCTGCTCTCAAAATGAAAGTGATTAAAAGTACAACTTTTGAAATAACAACAGGAATTATGAGCCTACTATTATAATAATAGCAAAACGACAATAACTACAGTAAAATTAAGACAAACATAACTTTTACTAAGACTTTATTTTTCTAACGTTTAATGCACACATAAACATACACGTACAATTTTTTACTAACACCAGCATTGTGTAAATATACCCACTATTTTGGAGTAAGCCTTCCGAATAAAAATAATATTACTTAGGGAAACTAAAGTGAAGCTTATACTTCCCATTACATTACCTGTAGACACCTAAGTAATTATTGCAAGATATTTGAGCGTTCGAGTTAACCAAGATTGGTCTTTAAGAAATGCACTGCTTAAAGCGGACACGTGGACTCCTATTAACATTGCTAGGTTCGTTTTCTCCACAAACATGCACTTTATGTTATTTTACACTGTCTCACCGCACTCCAGTGCTGTTTGCCAAAATAAAACGAAAGAACTTTAAGTAATTACAATTAGTTTGTGTATATTTGTGGAGGTTTCTGTTTATTTAGTTGAAGTTGACTTTATATTCGTCCCTGTTTTTCTTTTCAAGTTTTTATTACAATAAAGTTTTTTCCACTAGGAGTTTTCATTTTCTTACATAATTCCAAACAAAATAAATTGCAATGGTGTTTTGTTTTTCCTTTATAAGTCCTGCTGCTGCATTGCGTTGTATGTTGGTATTTATAAAGATGAGTTTTAAATCTCAGCACAAAAAAAAAACGAATCTTTGGTAAATAAAACAAGTCAAGGACTAGTTTTATTGTCGTAGTTGTTGCTGTTATTGTCGTTAAGAAACATTAGCTAACAAGTTAACAGGCCAAAAACAAGCACAATATGACAACAAAGTCACAATCTTTGCTAAATGTTATTTCTATTTTTTTGCTTATACAGTGTGAGCGTGTAGATATGTTGGTATGTGTAAGTTATTGTATGTGTTTGTTTGCTTTTGTGTCTAGTATATTGTTTAAAGTAAAAAAAAAGTAGGGAAAAAATTACAAACCAAACAACTTACCAGAAATTAAAACTTTCAATTTAAACTAAAATTTATTGCAACCATTAGTAAAATGGGTTCCTCTGTTTCTTTCTTAAAAAAATAAAACTTTTTAATATTCTGACTGCTTATTTATTAGTTAAAAGTCGATATATTTTAAGTCAAGGTTCTCTTTAAATATTTAAGGAACGGTGTTTCCCAGGAAAGCTTAAATTTAGTTTAGTTTAAGGTTAATTAGACTATAAACTAGACTATAACTTAGTTTAGGCTGTAGATTTGACTATAGGCTTAGATTAGACTATAGACTAGGTTATATTAAAGATTATACATTAGACAAGACCATAGATTCGATTATAGAGTAGAATTGAACTAGAACTGAACTAGAACTAGAACTGAATTAGAACTGAACTAGAAGTGAACTAGAACTGAATTAGAACTGAACTAGAACTGAACTAGAACTGAACTAGAACTGAACTAGAACTGAACTAGAACTGAACTAGAACTGA
>NW_025811940.1:0-2097 GCF_022045245.1 Lucilia cuprina
TAGTCTAGTCTATAGTCTAGTCTATAGTCTAGTCTATAGTCTAGTCTATAGTCTAGTCTATAGTCTAGTCTATTGTCCAGTCTATAGTCTAGTCTATAGTCTAGTCTACAGTCTCGTCTATAGTCTCGTTTATAGTCTAGTCTACATTGTAGTCTATATTCTAGTCTATAGTCTAGTCTATAGTCTAGTCCATAGTCTAGTCTATAGTCTAGTGAATATAATGGACTGGTCTTGACTATAATCAAATTTTGAGTTATAGGCTATTTTATAGTCTGTATTAGTATATAGTTTGGAGTACAGTATAGTATACAGTTTGAACTTTAGTCCAGTCTTTAATTTGTATTATTTTCTAGTCTATAATCTGAAGTAAGGTCTAGTCTGCATTTATGACTATTGTCTAATCTATAGCTTGATCTAGTGCTGGAAATTTATGCTATATTCTAGTAATTGTACATACAGTTTACATTATATTACATTTTATTATATTATCTTCTCTATGATGTAGATACTTTAGGCGATAGTCTGCACAAGGTTATTAAATTTGGTAAAAATCATTTGCAATAAGTTATATTGTATACCACTTTACTTCTATGGTACTTTTATTATTCGATTTTAAGTCATTACAAAAAAATACAAATAAGTGTGTTTTTTATAAATATTTGACAAAATTTTCATTTTAATGATTTTATATATTAATTTTATGTCTTAGGGTGTCCAAAGTTGTTATTATATTTGAGTTGAACAAAACTGATATTAAGTTTTATTGTAACAGCAAAAATATTAATAGTTTAGAATAGTTTAGAGCTGCTGTTAAAAGCAACTTCTATGAAATTCAAAAAAAAAAAAAATCTTTATTTTTTAAGGTTCACCCTAAATTATATGTTTAGTGGTTTCAATTTGGTTAAAAACCATAAAAATTTGGTTTAACATTCTTTGGTAAATGCATTTTTATTACAGTTTAAATGTTTTAAAATGTTTAAACATTAAACTTCTGCGTAAAAGGGGAAGAGTCGATTGTTTTGTTGAAAGAATATAAAAAAATTTTATTAACAATGACCAAATGAAAATTACATTAATAAAATTATCTACCCAAAGAAAATATAAACTCTTCCCTTGACTGATGATAGCTTTAGTTTAAGCTTACATTTTTAGAAAAATTCTGTTTGACGAACTGTGTAGTCTCTTAGCTGTAGGACATACAACATTTTAATAACATTATTTTCTCTTATTTTATTTCTATTTTTATTACTTCTAATGGAAATGAAAATAAATTGTAAATAAAAATGCTATAAATTTTACACAAAATTATTGTTATTGTAAAACTTGAATGTAGATTAAATTATACATAAACTAACACTCCCTTGTTCACAAGTTTCAAGTTGTTTAACATTATTTGCTTATATATTAAATGCAGAGTTTCCCTAAATTGATTGACCTTCTTGAAAAGGTTAAAAAAGTTTTCATTTTCTTTCACTTTTTACATTAGTACCACGCTACGTATGTAAAATATTTATTCATATACAGTTTCATAATTTCGGTCATAACTTTGAAATCTTACTCATACGTTGTGAATCTCTGTACTCAAAAGCACTTAAACAAGTAGGCGTCTCGATATGAAAATAAATTATTTGTACATACATACATATGTAGTATGTAATATTTTCTACGTGTACTTAAGATTTATTAAATAACAATTTTATTTATATTCTTCGTCCGAACCTTAATCTCAATAGTAATATTGTTTTGCTTGTCTAATTTTTACACGTGAATAAAATATAAATATCATAATTAAAAGTTCTTGTAAATTTTGATTAAATTGTTTACAAAAACAACTGTAGCACCTGTACAGTTAGGCAGTGTTATCTATATAGACTAGACTATAGACTAGATTATAGACTAGACTATAGACTAGACTATAGACTAGACTATAGACTAGACTATAGACTAGACTATAGACTAGACTAGACTAGTCCATAGACTAGACTATAGACTAGACTAGTCTATAGACTAGACTATAGACTAGACTATAGACTAGACTATAGACTAGACTATAGACTAGACTATAGACTAGACTGTAGACTAGACTATAGACTAGAC
>NW_025811941.1:0-1468 GCF_022045245.1 Lucilia cuprina
GACTATAGACTAGACTATAGACTAGACTATAGACTAGACTATAGACTAGACTATAGACTAGACTATAGACTAGACTATAGACTAGACTATAGACTAGACTATATCCTATAAATTTTTACAATCATGATTATTCGAGCTGTTTCCCATTGTGCAAATATTGTTTCATTAAATTTCTATACATTGTATATACATTAGTCTATTAGTCTATACTCTAGTCTATAGTCTAGTCTATACTAGACTATAGACTAGACTATGTCCTATAATTTTTTACAATCATGATTATTCGAGCTGTTTCCCATTGTGCAAAGATTGTTTCATTAAATTTCTATACATTTTGAGCATAATGTGTAGTTTATTTACTCTTTGCTGAAAGTCAACACCAGCAATCGTGGTAAATAAGAAAATATTTGTCTCATTCCCTACAAATATTAAGCTGTATATATCTTAGGCAGAAAAAAATTAAATCTATTTTACAAAGATTTTTTATAAGTTCAAAACTGTCAATAATAAGGGATGAAATTAAGAGACATTTTCAGATTTAGTCCTTTTTAGTGTCTTAAAACATTTGGTCTTAATTATACCTAATATCGTCAAGTCTTTTTAAAAATGAGTCGGATCCAACATTGAATAATATATTCTACTTAATAGCTGAAGGGTATTTAAAAGTTGGCACTAACAAAGCTAACTATTAAACCTGATTCTATTCACTTAAATATGCAATGTGTATTTGTGTGTGTTTTCTCCTCTGTATTATGTAACAAGCATAATTTTAGGGTAAATTTAATTAATATTAAAGGTTTGTGTTGTTGGTTTGTTGTTGTGGTACCGAATGCAACAGTAAAACATCACACTAAATACAATATTTTAAACAAGGTTAACATTTCTGAAGTTGAATGCTAAAGGGAGAATTCATTACAACGAATGAAAGTTGTATACTGAATATATATAGATAAAAATTCTACCTAAAAGTAGGTTTTTATTTAGCAAATTTTTACGGCAGCTCTGGTGTATGCTGTTATATGCTTACAGGTTAAATTATCATAGTGAGCTAAATAAAAAGCAGCCACATGTTATACTTTATATTAAATTTTTAACAATTTAACATACAATTATAAACATTTTTGTATGTCGCATTTTATTTTAATGTTAATGGACTGTTTTAAGGCTTTAATGGGTATTTAAATTTAATTTTAAATATTATGTTAATTTAGAGGATTTATTTCATTCCAGAGGATAATTATTTAAAAGTCTTTTGCAAAAACAATTTAAGTTTTAATTTGTCATTTAATGCTTTAAAATTAGTATAAAATTAACTTGGTATGAATAAAAGTATTTGGTTCCGCTATGTCTCTAGCTCTGGTCTAGTTCTGTTCTAGTTCTGTTCTAGTTCTGTTCTGGTTCTGTTCTAGTTCTGTTCTAGTTCTGTTCTAGTTCTGTTCTAGTTCTGTTCTAGTTCTGTTCTAGTTCT
>NW_025811942.1:0-2145 GCF_022045245.1 Lucilia cuprina
ACAGAACTAGAACAGAACTAGAACAGAACTAGAACAGAACTAGAACAGAACTAGAACAGAACTAGAACAGAACTAGAACAGAACTAGAACAGAACTAGAACGAAACTAAAACAGAACTAGAACAGAACTAGGAAACAATAAAAAAATTTGTTCCTAGTTTTGTTTTCATATTTATGCTTCTAGTCGAAGTTTGCATGATTGTTTACTTCTCTTTCGGTAAAAAACCACTTTAAAATTTTGACGTGAATCTATATATATTAATTAATTGCCATTAAAGTTTTAAAAAAAATTATGAAAATTAAAAAAAATTAAATTGTGTATATGTTGTGTATTTAGGTTTTAGGATTTAAATTTATCTTGTTTTTTTTTTGCTTCATAAACAAATAAATTTTAATTAAATTTTACATTAAACCTAAATGCATTTCATTAACAGGTTCCATATGCAAATGCTTAGTACGTTTTTTTCGTAATTTTTTTTTTTATATAAAAACTAAACAAATTAAACTGAAAATTAGTTGAAAAACTTAAATAGAAAAACTATAATAAATGTAAATGTCATCATTATATAATAAATATACATACATTGAATTGTAAATAAATGAGTTTTTAATATTATTGTTCATTTCATTTTTTTTGCTGTAGGATTTTTGCTCGTTTTTAGTAAAAATGTAATTAATAGAAAATTAAAATTAATTAAATAAATAGTTTTACACAAAACGATTTTTAAGTTTAAATACACAACAGTAATTAGGACAAAATAAATTAAATAAATATACAACATAAAAATATATATAATTGAAGTAAAAAAAAAACAAATAGAACAAATTAGTTGTTTTAGTTAAAAAAGTTGTTCTTTTTTGGAAATAGACAGACGAACGAAAAAAATTGTTAAATTTGTACGCATTTTGCATTTTAGTTTTGAAATTAAAAATGTTACCTTTAAACAAAATATAATTAAATAAATATGGTGCTGCAAATAAAAAAAAACTAAAACTAAAAAAAAAAAATATGAAAATAAATATATAATGAAATGAAATTGAATTAAAATCAAAAAGGGTTAAAAAAACTACATTTAAAACAGAAATATTTTTTTTCGCTAAATATATAAAATATACATTTCCCAGGCTCTCGTTTACTTTTATTTTATTTCTTTAAACTCTGTAATCAGTTTCCTTAAATTTTTAATATTATTAAATCAAATTTAAAATGTCTGTTATAATTGTGGTTAAATTGTTTCCCTTTTATAAATAATATATAAACTAACCGGAAGTTATACATTTAAATACAACATGTCAGTGATTATAAATTAAACAAAAACAAAAGCAAAAATAAAAGAAATATATTTTGTTTATATATGTAACTATCAACGGAAATGCATATAAATTACATTAAACAACAACAATGGTTGTTGACTGCACTTTACATACATACACACACATACTTAAAGGGAAATGCTATTTTTTTCTATTCATTTCGCACACATGCAAAACACATGTAAATAAATGTTTGTTTTTGTTTATCCCTTACAATAAACACGAAGAGCAAAGAGTTATAAAATTAAATGTTTAAGTTTGTTTGTTTATACTTAAATATACATACATACATATGTACATACATACATATTCCTACTCCTACACAACAAAACATAAAGAGTTAGACAGAGATATTTAAAACATAATGTAAATAAACGAATGGATTTAAATATAAACATAGTGATTGAACTATACTAATGAGGGGAGAGGAAGATAGACAGAAGTAATAATAATAACTACTTACTTACATACTAAATCTAGTTATGGTGTTGAGTGGGTGGAACAAATGGTTGTGTAGGGTGTGTGCTTGTGTTTATAATTAGATGTTGTTGGATTTTATTGGCTTTTAGTATGTTTGTAAAGTGTAAAGTGTGTTTTTTGTTTCGTCTTCTTCTAAATTTCTTATTTGTGTTTATATTTTTTCTTGTTGAAATTAGCATTTATGTCTTAAATAGTAATTTAACTGAATTTCATACTTAAAGATGTATCTTTCCCCTTTTAGTTGCATTCAACTAGAACTGAACTAGAACTGAACTAGAACTGAACTAGAACTGAACTAGAACTGAACTAGAACTGAACTAGAACTGAACTAGAACTGAACTAGAACTGAACT